>NC_139723.1:79884671-80079671 GCF_964211835.1 Anser anser | reverse complement strand
TATTTTAGAAATGTAAGATTATTCCCAGGCAATTAATTCAAGAAAATCTTTAGAATCTAACATATATATACACACACACACACACACATATATAGCTATCAAGACACAAAAATAAGTATCTGGCTTTAATAAAATCAGGATTTCACTGTTCTTTTCAATTTGTAGCAGAAAAGGTCTCTCCAGCAGCAGCTGCAACACCAACATCCCTTTTTTTTTTGTAGCAAACCCCACAGCCAAAAAATGCTAGAGACAAAATTTACCACACCTCCTTACAAAAAGCCTGGCTGTGCGCTCCCCCTCACCCCACCTCTGCCTGCCTTGAAAGCCATAAATATGAAGAGGACAGCTGAAGTTAACTGCAAAATATCCCCTTGCAAACAGGTGTAACAAAAGAGCGAGACTGAAATGAGCACTCTGCAGAATGGAGAGAGAGGAGGTGGAGAGGGGGGCGGGAAGGGGGAAAAAAAAAAAAAAAAAAAAAGCACATGATTGAAGGCCTTATAAATGTAAATGGCTTGGCAGAAAGGGTTTCGCAGCCCTGGGTAGAAGATTGCACTTGGTGTTCCAAGGCCCTTATTTTCCAAATCGCAGCACTGGAGCCCTTTCGAAGCTGGTCCCTGTGTTTGCTTTTTCAATCAGTGAATATCAGGTTGTCTCTTTCCTTCCTCCCCCACCTACCCCCCCCCTTTTTTTTTTTATCTCTGTGCTTGGATGTGCCAGGCTTAAATGAAACCTCAGAGAGAGAGAGAGAATGTGAGCTGTGCTCCGGACCTTTGAAAGAGCTCATCCCCGCTGCCTTTATCGCTACTTATTTATGAAGCTCCCCCTCCCTATCCCCCTTCCTCACCAAGCCCCGTCTCTTGTTTTCCCGCAGCAAATCCCACCCTCCCTATTGGAAGTTTTTTATTTATTTTTTCCCTCTACATTTATCTATATATTTTACGCCCAGTAAGTCAATCAGTTTCAAATTATTGGTCCCTGAGACAGATGTTTGGTGAGTCATTTAGCTGCGCGAAGTTCTTCAGACAGTTTGCTCTTCCACCTCCTGTTCATTTAAAGCATCTTTTGAGGCTGATTTTTCCTTTTCAAAATGTCTTTAACTGCCGAACGTTTGCTCCCACCGGGCAGTCTAATGATGTTGGACACAATATGTGTGAACATCTCTTTAGAGGCCATCTCCCCTAGGCTACATTCTTGCCTATAAAATCATTGTTTATTTAGTCCTTAGGCCTAGGAACCATCTGCAGTCCCCATGGCTCCTGTTGTTTTTAAAGTCCTATTAAGTTTCTGCACTTCTCCTCAGAGCATTATTTTATTTCTAAACAACCACAGACAACTTCCTGTCAACGCGGCTTCTGCCAGGCAAATTAGAGATGACAGTTTCATTCTTCTGACTATGGCGAGCTCGCGTCTGATGTTATTTAACGTGAAAAACAACTGTTATATAGAGAGTGATTTAAAAACAATGAGGATAATAATAATAATATTAATAATAATAATAATTTGAAAAGGGAAGATGGGAGACAGTGGACCACAGATGCCGGGTTAAGATGCTCAGAGAGCTTTTGCTGGTCAGGGGAACGTAAGGGATTGGGAGGCTCTATATAATGGTCATAACAAAAGAGAATCAATGAGTGTTGACTTGATGTCATTTCCAATCTTTCTGCTCCTGACAGGAGCTGAAAACATTTTTGTTTGGTTTGGGAGGGTTTTGTTATGCCTTCCCTCCTCTCCCTCCCATCCTGCTGTTTCTCTGAGTAAGGACACCGAGCCAGGCAGTGGCTGAGCCCCGTGCCCCACAGGAGATCCCTGCCCTGCACCCCTGCCCTCAGCACCCAGGGGCTGCCCACTGCCCTCAGGGACACCAAAAGCAACCTTCAGTCGGGGCCAGCACCTCCGAAGCAGGATCTTCCCAGCAGCCAGCAGCAATCCTTGCAAAGCACTCTGCAGGGGACATCGTCCCTCCCTCCCAGCCCACCACAGTCTGCAGGCAGCGGACTAGTACAAGTCATGACCATGCATCTCTGAACAGCTCATGGCATCCCCCAGGTATTGCCTGAGAGCACTACGTAGCCAGGGCTAGGACCAGCTAGCAGAAAAACAGGGATAACCAGGGCACAGCACCAGCCCCCGAGCCCCCTTGTCGGACAGTAAGATGGCCGCGGTGTTTTGGCCCTCCCCAGCTGCTAGAACTGCCCCCAGGAACCATAAGCTGTGGCTTCATGCTGGCTGCTGCTGGTGAAAGTGTAATCAGGGAGCAAGTGAAAAATCAGTAAGAGAAGGAGGCAGTATGTGTGACCTCAGTGAAGCATCCAACCTCCTCCTGCATCCGTTTTGCCACCCGCAGCTCGGCTGTGATGGTCGGGTGGGGAGGCTGCATACAGTTGCATTCGTAAGGTTCATCGAGACATGGGGGGAGATGACTGTAATTAAATGGAAGTGGCTAGGCCGGGATGATGTGTTTGGGGAGGAAACTTCACTGCAATAACGCTGTGGCTCTGCAGTCGAGCACTCAGACATCAGGAAAGAAGGTTGAGATTGCCTCCGTGATCTTAACTCTGCCTTCTTCTGAATGTGCACCGTAATAAGGCTGTCGACCAAACCCTCACTTGGTGGAAGTCTGCGTAACTCCACTGAAGATTAAAAAAGTGTGAAATTATATTGCATTATATTAGCAAAGGAACAGCACATTACACTAGCAGGAAAAGAGGCTGACATCAACGGAGCTGTGCTGATTGACACCAGACAAAGAGCTGCGGTTTCCAGCAAGCACAGGTTGGCTTTCCAGGTAGTACGATGTCACCACAGGTGACTGTTTCTGCAACCTTAGATGTAGCATTGCCATATTTCCACAACCTGTTTGTCTCCATGAATGCTCACACTGTTTTCGCTCTGTCAGAGTAGTCCATGCTATCCTTATCAACTTAGACGGTTTATCTTCTCCCTGTGGCTCGTATTCTAATCATACAGGCTCCTACCATCGAGTCTGAATTTGCTTTTCAAACAGCAGGGTAGCCTTACTGAGGTACAATTCAGGGGGATATGGCAATTCCATTACTATGAAGCTCATTTAGCTGCACACTTGGGTGGTCTATATACTCCAGTAAATTTTCACTGTTTATGCTGCGGCTGTGAATAATCTCTTGAGTGCTGTTCTGTTCTGGATAGGTTTTCATCCCGTCCTCAGCACCAGCATAGTGGAGTGCCTTCCAGTTACACATTAAGCAATATGACCGGTTTCTCTCCAGTGCAGCCCGTTCTCTCATTTTCTTCTCAGGGGGGCAAATTTAGGTACAAGACCACTTTGGTTTTGTTGGTTTTGTTTTGCAAGTCTATCTCAGTGCCTGTGCTTGAGGTCTGCATTACAGAAGGCAAGCTGAAGAGGCATCCCTAGTTCTACAACCGAAAGGTGGCCACGGTCTGCAACAGCCATAGCTTGTGTGGGAGCTGCTTCCCCAGAGCCCTCAAGAAACCACTGACTGTGCTGTGATCCCTTGGTGTTTCAGCACTGATGCTGTCATTCAGAGCCTCTGGCTCTGGAGGGAAGTTGTTCATATGGGGGCAGGTACAGAATATTTACAGAGTCAAATGCATATAGGCTAAGGATCACAATCATGGGGCTCTTCTCCATTGTTCTTTAGAAGAGCTGGGGACTTCTGGCATGAAGGGTCAAGCTCAGAAAAAATATTTCAGGAAGAGAGGTAGCACCTTGTTCCTCCTTCCTGGAAGGTGCAGGAGCCCTTGTAGATACTGAGTGGGCTCTGTAGCATTGGTTTCACTCCCTGACGTATACCCAGATCCAGTCTGCAACTCTGCAACAGCCTCCTCAAAAGACCCTAGCAAGATCTTAGGGTGGGATTCATTTGCTTTAATGTAGATATTGGGGAATCTGTATATAAGGTATATAATGTAGATATCTGTGACTGAACTAGTGAGCCATGGCTCTCTTTGAAGCCAAGAGAGAGGAAAGAGTAATTCCAGATGGTGATTCATCTCCTCCTAAAAATAAGGTGGGGCAGTTGCCTTCTGGAGGAGCCTGTTTCCTCCACAGAGCCTGGGAGACCAGCTCTGACTTGGTGATGATGGGCTGAATCTCAGCCACGGCCCCTCTCGTGAGATTTATAACACGGAGAGCAGATCACAGCGCTAAGGGGGAATGCTTCAGAGAGAAGGGGTGCGCTCCCATCCTGGCAAGGAGATGTGGAGGGGGGTGGAATTGACATATTAGGGTCCAAGAGAGATGGGGTATGTTCTGAGGATGGGGTGGGAATGCTTTTTTGAAAAGTAATCATGTGGATCTGTTCCACCAGGCAAGCAAATGGTGGGTTTGTCCTCAAACTCTGGTTATCTGCAGCATCTTCACACATGACATCCAGTTGTTCCCTTTATATAGGGGAGAGGAGAGGGGGAAAGAAGGGAAGAAATGGGGGGGAAGAAAACTACTTTGAACCATTACAATTGAACCGAGACAGTATTTGGATGTGACTGCAATTAAAACAGAAGGTCTTTTAGATGTAGGAAAGAAATCCGGGCTCATAGAGTCCGTGGAGAATGCAGTATTCAGTAACCACCGAGGCAGGCATACATTATAAATACATCTGTAACTACTGGGATAGGTGTGAAAATGTAATTAACTGGAAACCTACTGAGTTTAAATGGACTTTTAGTTGTTTCAGGTTTTTTTCCTCTTCTTCTTTAACCCTCCCTCCTCCCATTCTTAAGTTAAGTTTAGACTTGTGGGTCCTCTAACTCCCACTGGCACAGTGTAATTTAGCAAAGGTTGTTCCAGCCGAATTTGAAATTAATAATTTCAAATAGGCAAATCAATGATATTTAAAAGCTCCCTCCTGTGTGTTTGTACAATCTGCACAGGTATAAAAGCTAATCACATCTTGCTGGGGAAGAACATTTGTTATCGGTTTTAAGTAGAGCTTGGCAGTTTGGGGGGATCAAACACTATGTTTCTTTCCAAAGTGTGTGTGTGTGCCTCTGTAATTTAATATTTCTCATTAACTTAGTGCTGGGGAAAGTTGTCAGTGATGATAGGGAGGAGCCAGCCACCTCCCCGAGAGACCATCCATTTTGTATCACCATGAGATTTGCAAATTGGAGGAAGGGGACATAAAAGGTATCATGCAGGATCAGAAATGGCCACAGTTAAAAATAAGCTTTCTGAGGGTGTCGCTTGGTTGGACAGTGAAGGGCTGGGCTTGGCTTGCCCAGCAGCCAGCCAGGAGGATGCCAAAACACAGACTTCCTTCACAATATCCCCACAAATGCTATATTAGCTCAGATCCAGCAGTCCTTGTTATCCTTTGTCCTGATCATACCACTTTCAAATATCACATAACGCATGAAGAAGCACACAACACATTGTGGGCTCTACATTTTTCATAGAAGAGTTTCTTTCTAACACCTTTAATTTATCTTTAGCATCCACCTGGAACTAAGATATTGCATATCCACTATCCACAGTTGTTCTGTTTAGTATAATTGTGGGTAGTAATTCTACCTGCAAATGCTAACCCCTTTCTAAGTCCTTGTAGACTTCAGCTGTAGTCATTTCTTGCAGCAAGGAGTTCCATAGGTCACTTCTGCAGGAGGCAAAATACAGTCTATTTCTATGCCAACTCCAATGTATAATTTATTTTCTGGGTTAGTATTTTTCTTGTGCTTCTACATGAAAAGCTCCCATTCAGGCCAGTGCTGTCTCATATGGAGAAGAAAAGCCAGCTGGCTGTGCTGAAATACTCTTTCAAAAAGTTCCAAGAAGGAAGAAGACTCTCACATTTGTATTCTCCTTGCAACATCTCTTAATAATTTAATTCCCATTAGAAGTGCCTGTGTTGGGGGAGGGGGGGAGGGGGGGGGGAAGATTTATAGAGAGATTTCACTCCAGGTTGGGTTTTTGTCTTTCTGTGTTTTCTTGGCATTTATCATGCATGTTTTAATTTGGATCTGAGTCTTGCTACCATCTGGTCATTATTGCAAAGAAATATTCATTTTCTCTGAGTGACATGGGCTTCATTCATCATGGAACTAGCTGATTGCCCCTCGTTTTTTTTTTTCCCATTACTTGGAATGAAGTCTGAAGATACTTAGCACCAGGCATAACAGCAGTCAATAAAGTTTGCAAAGTTAGTGTCAGCTGGTAACTGGGCACACAAAAAATTAGGAGAGACTTTCTAGGCCCTGCTCCTTCCACTCTTTTCCACGTCATGCATGGGAAGTGCAGCATGCACAACCAACCAGCATCACAGAGGATGGGAGGCAAGCTAATGACTCGATTCTCCTTCTGCTATCCAGCTGTGAAGTGCCGTCACTGGCGGAGTGAAATGTAGAGGTTTTCACTCTCACCTAAACACAGGGAAGACAAAAGGGAGGCAATTTGCCCCAAAGGAATTTTTCAGCAGCTAGGCTTTGTTTCTCCCGCAAAGGGAACAGACCTCCAAGCAAGCCAGCTTCAAAAGCAGCAGGAATTCTTCACGAAGAGGTCTTGAAAGCCATACTTCAAGCTTTGGGGGAAAAGAGACAAAATCACTTCTAGCTTCCTATCATGCAAGAGCCTTCTCTGGATGCCTGACATTACTGACAGTGGGTACAGGGTAGTGGGGACCAAACAGAGGGCCTCTTAACTAGCCTTAGGTTTATTCAGGATGTGCAGTGACCCACAAGTGCATCTTCACACCCTTTGCAAATAAATTGCTTGTGACTATTCTTTCCCTTCTCTGGCACTTCCCACATCCTGTCATGCACTTCCCTGGGCTAATCCAGCTTTGGTTCTCTTTGTTTGCAAACAGGCCTTTGTAGCACGAACTGCAAAGTGAAGGCCGGGGGTGTGAGTGGTGGGGGTGGCAAGGGGGTGTCAGTCGTAGGTGTGAGCAAGAGGGTCTGAAGGAATGCCACCTCTGAGCATCAGCATCACGTACCTCCCCATGTGGGCTGTAGCTGCAAAAAGGCTGTTCAGGAGCAGGGACAGATGGCAAGCGACTGGCTGGAGGACACGTTACTGCATGAGATTAGCTGGAAATGGATGGGAATTGTGAAATGGGACTGGTTGGGAATGTAAGTCTCTACAGTCACCCGTAAAGTGATGAAAATTAGATGACCGCTCTAGTTCCCTTGGCAGTCTTGGACCTGCCTACCTTTCCAAGCAGCGCCCAACCACAAAGATTTGTAGAAAGCAGAGTGACCTCAGAGGGAAGAGATCTGGCCAGCACGATCTTGCTACAACCTCTGGATTTGGTCCTAGAGGTTGGCTTCTGTTTCGGAGTGCGAGATGCCTGGTAGCGAGCACTGCCGTTTAGTGTTCATCAGCGTTTGTCACTGTGCCCAAGGAAATGTGTTTAACAGTTTTTGGACACACAGTGCGTTCTGTTGCACCATGTCTAGAATGGTTTCAAATGGAGCAGCCAGCAACTGGAGAAGATGATGGAACAGCTTGCTTCAATTTGGAGCATCTGTGCCAGTGAGATTTTGGGGTTATGAATACCCAGTCTTCCTCCAGCCTAGAAAAAAGCTGAGAGATGTAAAGAGAGGGAACATCTGTGAATTTGCTGGAGGGTAAAACTAACCCCATATTGGGCAGAGCAGCCTCGAAACACTGAAATTACTCGAGGAATTTGTTCCGGATCAAAATTAATTTTCCTTCTTTCTAATAGGTGGCTTGTTTGGAGGCTTTGCTCATGCTCAAAGTGATTCAAAGTTAGTCAGATCCCATTACTCCCAGTGAAATCAGTTGTCTGGAGACAAGCTAGAGCATTTATTTATTTATTTGCCATCAAAGAAGAAGAGCAACAGAATCATCCAGTGGTAACAGCTGATGGGAAGGAGAGAACTGGGGCGAGGGGGGCAATAAAAATAGAAGGCAGTCCAGATGTTGACTGCAAACTAAAATACTGCCTTTCCTCTCTACTGATAGCACCGAATGTTATTTTGTTTCTTTGGAATTCATTTTCTGAAAGTGTCTGCATGAGGAACATCTGCTCCCTCAAATCCAGACCTACAATTTGAATAAATTATCAATATCTGGCAGCAGCCCATTATTAATGGCTAGAGTTTTATAAGATTCTCCAGTATAATAATAGCGGAGCTAGCGGCTGGCATTCCTCCCAGAGAGACTCGTATTAGTCCCGTTTTATTCTGCTGTTTTCTTTTCTGCTCTGTTTTTCTCTCTGAATCTAAACGTCATCAGTTGATTTTTACCATGGCTCTTGGCTCTTAAAAAAAAAAAAAAAAAGAGAGAGAGAGAGAGAGAAGAGCCATTAGTATCCTATAAATCAAAAAGAAAAATGACATCCTCAAACATAAAAGACTCCCCTGAGTGTTTTGCTATTATTACCTGTACAAGGTGGCACATGTGGCTTCAGAAACATCTTCTTCCATCAGGAATCATCAGGTAGTAAGATTTCTCAATTCCATGCAAGAGACAAGTTTTATTAACTTCCTCCACAGCATATACCCTGGTAATTAATGATGCAGTGCACCTTTGAGGTGTCCTAATGTAAGCCGTTTATCAAAAACTGCAACTGCGTAGAAAGAGGACTGTGTTCTTTCAATATGATAAATCCAAGAGTGCGCTGGGATGTTCTACATCTCTCTCCTAAGTACAGCCGCTCCCTCTAATTGCGGGCTTTGACTTTCATTGCAAGTGCTGACAAATCACCTGCTGGTGGAGGAAAGCTCCTCCTGCGCACGTGTGAATGGCCGTGCAGCGGGACCAAAGCCCGTCGTCCGTCCCCCAGGTTCAGCGGAACACGTGCTGAAACCTGCAGGAAGATGGAGCAGCCTGGTTTGTGGTGCCCATTCATTCCCCAGAGCTTGGTGCGGGGAGATGCCTGCCCTGATCTAGTGCCAGATCAGGCCACTGAAGTCGTGATTGCACATCTGGGCTTTTGATGGGTTTGAAATATCTCTCCCAGGATGGTCATAGACAGGGTGGAGGCATCTGTATTTGGCCCATAGATGTGACCAAACCGTTGAGAAACAGGCAGAAAAGTAGTCTCTTACTTCAAGGTACTTTGGATCGGGTCCTGATGCAAAAGCTCCATCATTCCATAGGGAAAAGAAATACAGAAGGAAATAATAAAATCAGGTCAGCAAATATAGTTGCTGAGCAAGGAGCCATGAGACGAGTCTGCTGCATGCCCTTTGTCACTGCTGAGCTGCTTAGAAATGCTGGTGTTGCTGTGAAGATGGGGAAAGGCAGGTTTTGCAGATTTCTTCATGTGTGAGTCCTGCCAGCAGACATGGTCCAAGCACTGGGTGCTGGCAGGCACCCTGTGCCCACCAGCTCCTGGTGAACACGGAGAGTGGAAATGCAGGTCCCATAGGTGTGCAAGCACCGGTGGGACTGGCAGAGGCCCCAGGGAGTCACCAGGATGCGGGGACAGCCACAGGGATAGGATTCACCAGAGCTGTGCAGCATCGCTCTCCGTGCAGTACGGGGGAAGTAGTGGGGAACCTCTTGCCAGTGTTATCAAAGTAAACCCTCCTTTAGCACATAGCCCTGCAGAACGTCCTAAGGCTGCCCCGTCCTGGCACTGCTCAGCTGTATTTGCCCCCAGAGAGGTGCCATCCGGGCAGCCTGATGCTCTTCGAGCACTGCCGGTCCCGAAGGCACGAGCATCCGCGCCGCCTCACTGAAAAGCTCCATGTCACGCAGGGATGGTGAAGATGAATTAGTTAATTATGTAAAGTGCTTTGGAGATGAAAAGTGACATCTGAGTGCCAAGTATTACTATTAATAACAAAACATATACCACCTACCAGGTATTATTTTGTTTTGTTTTGTTTTTTACCCCTAAATTTCCTAGTTCTGAAGTTCAGAAAACACCAGCACAAGCCAGTAGGAAAGCATAAAACCTCGAGTGCACAGGTGGAAGTATTTTGATCTAAGCAATCCAGAATTTCAGAGGAGCCCCATTTCCTTGTGTCTGCCTGCATTTTACCACCTCCATACCACTACCAGTGTGCCAGTACCAATATCAAATCCTAGCAGATTGCAAGTCTTGCATAAAAATCTACCCTTCCTCCTTCTGGTCTTTTGTGAAGACAACTGAAGCGTCTCTGTTCAAAGTCAAAGAAGACATCTCCTTAAGGTTAGGCATATGCTTGATTCCTGTTCAGCAATTCACTTAAGCATGTACTTGAATTAAAGCACATGCTGTAGGCTGAGTTTTGGTGGGGTCTGGGAAAGTTGGGTGCCAAATGCTCGATGGAGCCTCAATGTTACTGAAAGCCAGCAGGGAAGGGAGGGAGAGGAAAAGAGAAATTTTCTCCAAAAATTCAAGCTCACATGAAATGTCGGGTTGTGTCGTATGAAATGGGAGACGAAGACTGCAAAACAGAAATTTCTGTGCTGTACCCAGCAGGCTGTAAGCTACGTTTCAGGGCTATGATTTTGTTTAAGCTAGTTTGGTATGTTCTTGCTGGGTTGCTGCAAAGCTCGACCTCAGTGGCAAAAGCAGCTGGTCCTTACTGATTTTGGTCCATTAAAATATCTCAGCAGAAAGATTCCAAAAGAGGTTTGTGAGACAGAGATGAGTTACAAACTCTGCTGTAGCAATGCTGTTTTTTATTAAAAAAGGATGCAGATAATCCAGTCATATGTGACAATCAAGGTAAACATTAATTAAACAACTCCAAACAATACAGTACATTTCTGCAAGGGGAGAGGAGTCTATTCTCTATGCTTCATACAGCAAGCCAAATTAAATATATTTTGAGAATGAAGCAAATTGTCGAGTACACATCTTTGTCCTATTCTTCCTTTTTTTTTTTCTTTTTTTTTTTCTTTTCCTCTATCTCATTGCACAAAATCTGAAGGCATTCATGTAAAATGGCTCTTAGGAATATCACACACAGTTTTATTTATGGTAAATTTATTATAATAAGGATGTTCTCTGTCATTGTCTGAGAGATTTATTTATTGTATCACACTTTTGAAACTGCTGATATTGATTGTTTCAAGAGGTTGCCTTAAAGGAAGAGGGGGAGAAAAACAACAACAAAAAAAAGCTTCACAAATGAAAAGAAATGACCATGTTGCTATCAATTATTTCATAATGAGATATGAGGGAAGAATTTTAAACATTATCTCTAGCATTACAGTTGAACAAACAATATATTTACTGGAAATTATACTCTGATGATGAATGGCTTGTTTTAAAATAGAGGCTTCTCTAATGGGGGCCTTTCTGAGCAGCAGTGACACACAGTCCAACTCACAATTATTATTGCATTTTAATCGAAACTGAATTCCGTATTTCTGCCAGAGAGCGAGAAGAGTGAATCCCATTTGCAAATATCTCTATCCCAACAATCCCCAAACAATCACAAATTCTGAGCTGTCCAAAAATATTCTAGCGATAAGCCATTTGCTAGTAATTCATCTTTTTTCTCCTGCTAAAACCCCCTCTTTTGCTTTCTTTCTCAGTGTCCAGGTACATTTTCCATCGCAAGAATTCAATAAAAAGGAATGTAACACTACATTTTCCTACCACCACCAAATGAGTGCACCCCCCACCACACACCTCATCTTATGTAGAATAGGGAATTGGATATTAGTCACTGCAGTTTCTAGCTATGACAGACAGTAATTTACCATTTTATTGTGATTCAGTGCCTTGGACAGAGGCACACATTGCCTGTCATGCTGTGTTCATCACCGACTGTAGAGACAAGCGTTGCTTGTCAAATAGTAGAGCCCTTATAATGAGGACACCTAGGTGTAACATAAAAGATTCACAGGAAAAAGGACTTCTTATGGAGGGCTTAAAACCTCTAAAGCAGTGTGAGCTAGTTAGATAATACACAAACTTTAGAAGTGATACAGACAGATATTTCCCTCTTACATCTATTAGGCATACCAAAAGCATTATCAACAACACAATATGTAAACCTTTGTGTGAAGGAGGCAGCGCAGTTTATTTGCATTATCTCACCACACCACAGAAGGGAGAAAGGAGAAGGTGTGTGTTGGGGGGAATGACATGCGCAACAAACCTCACAACCTAAACCAGGTGTGTGCAAGGGAAAGCAAAAGCCTTCCACCTTTCAGTGAAGCTGTTGGATGGTCACTAATGAGATTTCCAATGATTTTCATTTGTCTTCATTTCTAGCAAGCTTGACTCTGCTCTGTTTTTTCGTGAAGGGAAAGGTTCAGTGGGCCAGCAGGTTACGGCATGCGTGTCGCACCACGAACAGCTGTCAGGGGGCAGGAAACTGACACTTGAGGTTGGATTAATCCTCCATCAAACCTAATTAGAAATAATGGACTGTATCCTCAGGTGGAGTAACCGGACACAAGCCCAATGTTTTCAGTGAGACTGTCCCCTTTTCAAGGTAAAAGCAGAGCCGTACGTGCACGTGTGGTCCCACTGTGCAGACCGTACGCTTGCCCATGTGGGAGAAGACAGAGTGAGCAGCCCATGAACCAAGACACTTTTTCCACATGGGATTTCCCTAGGAAGGCCCACAGCTGGAAGCAATGTGAAGAAACCCCTGTTGTGTTTTCTCTGGCCAGAGGGACAGCACCCTGTGAACACCTTGCCTTCCCCACCCAGCGCAGGGACACACCGCAGCAGGAGAGGTGGGAATTTTCTCCCCTTTCCTCCTTTTCTTCTGCCTTCCTTTTCCTGGGGGCAGGGTAAGCTGGAAGGGATGAAGCTGGGTGAAAGTGCTGTTGGATGGGAGTTACCCCATGTGCTTTCATACTTGCTAATTTGCACAGTAGTGTAAGCACACACTTGATCATTGGTGTGTTATAATATCCACATTTTCAGTCTGAGGCATCATGCTACAGGAGTCTGTCTCCCCACATAGTTTGGCATCTCATTTGCAAGCAAGGTTATGTTTTCCTTTAAGTAGAGTTAGAAACACAACCAATTTTAGGTACTAATACAAATTTAGGGAAGTGCATGTTCTAATAAATGTGGTTTAAATATATTTAGGAGCTGAGGAGTACCTGAACTTTTCTATTGCTGGTATCAGATATATATTTGAATATTAGTGAAGCTAAACTGATTGATTGAATTACTTTAGGGAAGAGTGAGACACAAATGCAACATTTTAGTTAGTCTTATTACATTTTCATTTACCTTAAGGGAAATCGTAACTGCTTGAAGACAGGGTATTAAAAATGTCCAGGTACATCTTTGCAAGATTTTGTTTTATCGCTATGTGCATATGTTACAGGCTGACATTCATTTGCTAATCCTCTTCCCCATCTCTTGTCCCGCCTCTCCTAAAAAAGAAAACAATATGTGAAATTGAAAAATGGTGCTCACTGAGGGGTTTAAAGACATTTGAAATTTGGAATATATTTTAAAGGTCAATTTCAGCAGTAATTATGTTATAATGGTGAAGCTTTTAGAGAATGCGAAACACAAGATTAATATGTTGCCAGATAGAAAGTGGCAGAAGACTCTATCTTGTGTGTGTCTGTGTAAGCGAGTACGTGTGCACGCACATATTGCATGTGTGGAAGCTCACACACGGCCAGCAATATATCAGGGCAGCTTTCACAGATACCAAGAGCACCAGTGCTCTTTGCAAGTGTATGAAACTTCCACTGGTGTCAAGGATATTTGCACTCAACACGTGCTGGTTCTTTTAGTCCAGGAACCGGAGTCTTTATCACAAGTTTGTTACTGCAGTTAATGGCCACGGTGGTAGCATCAGCTGATCCTTGCTGGAGCAGGCAGTGTAGTTTGCAAGGTGCTATATAGTCAAGGAATAAAGCCCGTTAAACTACTTGTGCATTTTCACTTGGTCAAGACAAAGTGTGCCTTTTCATAGGATCATAGAATCGTAGAATCATGTATTTTGCGTGGGAACTGGAGGTGTGATGAGATCTGGTTAAATACTTTGCTTTGAAATGGGTGTCTGTGCAAAAGAAAATCATTATATATTTTATTTATTTATTTTTTTTTTAATACCTAGGTGAGTGCTTTAGCCACAGGATCATCTCCGTAACTTTGTATTCTGTCTGATGGGCTGTTGGCTCATTGTGCGCTTCTGGTTTCCTTAAGGCACCTCAATTTAACTCAGTCGAAAAAAGAAAACCACCAGCCATGACGATTTCAAACCCCATATGAGTTTTGAGCTCTTCTAAAGTGAATTGTGTAAGATGTTTCAGATCCTCCGATGGAAAACACCGCACAAAGTGTGGCGAGAACTTACAACAAACTCAAACTTTTCTCATAAAAAACCTCACTGTTGGAAGCAATTCTGCCACTCCATGAATGGCATTGTTCTGAAAACGCAGTCTAGGCATTTCACTGAGGCCTGGTGGAGATGGGCACTTTCATCCCATCAAAGTTTCTCACTCCTCTGGATTCTTTTTGGAAATCCAAGCCTGACAGCACATTGCTAAGATGGAAGGGATGCAGCCACAGGGATGGATCAGAGCCCAGGCACAAGAGGGGAGTGCTAATACTTTCTAACTGTAGGCATCCAAAGAAAATTCTCTGAAATCCAGAGGCCCCTGTGTGCCTCTACTCATTATACAGGGGTGGGATTCATCTCCTTTATTTTTAACGTTTAGAAGTTGGGGAAATCTGAGGTGGCTTTCTTTCAGAGCCAGTGGAGCAGAATAGGAGCACTCAGATGGTCCTCAGTGTCCAGGTTGGTGTCCCCCCTGACTATGTGGGGAGGCACTTTTAGCCAGCTAGTCCTGAGATGACTGTCATCTGCATGTCCCTCACTCCAGGTGCTCCCATTGGCATGTAAGTTAGATGCCTAAAGACACCAAGATGATGGCGAGCTCCCGTCTCCCCAGCAAAGGAGTGAATCTGAAGGCAGGGTCCCTGAAGGGCTGGCTGTGATTGCTTAGGGGCATGCAAGACACCTGGCCACTGCACCAAGGGGAAGACAACAAACCGAAACATGATACATATTCAGAGAACCAGTCATTTCCCACACCACATCATAAATATTATATTTATAACATTAATTAAATGTCTGCAACTAAAATTATTTGCAATAGAGATGAGAGAACCCAATAGACTATTAGTGAAGCCAGCTTGTTACATTGCAGAAGGACTGGGCAAAGACTTATTACACTGTATATGAAAGTCTTATGCAGTTCCTAGCTTAGGAATGTTTATTTTCTGGATGTCTGCATAACGCTAATGAACATGCTATATAGTGTAGGTTATGAGAGAGAATCTAGTTTGTCTTGACTCCTCTCTGATATATTTCCCATATAAATGAGAAGAAAACCCCTTATTTGTAACTTAATGTAATAATCATAGAATCATGGAATGTCTTACGTTGGAAGGGACCTTAAAGCCCATCCAGTCCCACCCCCCTGCCATGGGCAGGGTCACCTCCCACCAGCCCAGGCTGCCCAAAGCCCCATCCAGCCTGGCCTTGGGCACTGCCAGGGATGGGGCAGCCACAGCTGCTCTGGGCAGCCTGGGCCAGGGCCTCACCACCCTAGGAAGGAAGAATGTCTTCCTAACATCTACGCTATATCTACCTTTTTTTAGTTTAGAACAGTTCTCCCTTGTGCTATCACTATCTGCATGTGTAAAAAGTTGCTGTCCATTTTTTTATAATCCCCCTTTAAGTAGTGACAGGCCACAGTGAGGTCTCCCCAGAGCCATCTCTTCAGGCTGAATATCCCCAGCTCCCTCAGCCTGCCTTCAAAGGAGAGGTGCCCCAGTCTCTGAACACCTTCATGGTCCTCCTCTGGACCCGCTGTTTTTGTGATTTGTATCCCATTTTTTGAGGCTATGAACACCCATCAGCCAGCCAAAAGTAATAATACAGCAGATCACTGCCAAACTCCATTGTTATTCTGTTTAATTCTGCTTTTCTTTTCCCCTCCTTTCAGAGTTTTCTTTGAGGTGACCTTGCCCACTTCTTGTTGCTTCTTTGTCCTCAAGGTCATGTATCATGGAAATTTCTCTTCACCCAGTAGACTGAAGGGTAAATAAATCACAAGAAATCAAGCCCCTCCATTGCCTGTGGGTAAGGAATCTGCCCCTTGCAACTTCTGCTGGTCCTCTTAGTAGTTGTCGTCCATTTAATAAACACCATAGCACGGCAACATCTCTTTGTCATCTCCCTTCAGACTCCAAGAGCCCGTGTTGTGCATTAAAGGTTTGGAGCCACAGGGTGTGCCAAAAGCTAGGTCATATGTTTTGCTGTGATGTTCCTACTATTTCAGCTTTGTCTATAAAGGGCAAATGGTAAATCATCTTCCTGAGAGTTAATGGAGCATTTCTGCAGCAAGAGGAAAAAGTGAAAAAGTTTCAAAAGAGTGGCTTATTATCTCAGTCAGCCAAAATTTGCCTTGCCCGTCACCTGCCTAGGAGTCTTCGTTTTTCTTTCTTTATTCTCCACGTTATTATTTTTCCTTAGTTTTCCTTCATTTTATAAGCCTTCCTGTAATTCTGTTGCTTCAGTTTCAGATTCACACCCCTTTTCAGCTCTCCAATTATAATATTTTGAACTTTAACATTAAAACCAGGTTACCTGTCTAGCATCTTTCTTGTATGGGTTTCTAAACTCTTTGCAGACAGTAATTAACTGAGCCTGACAACAATCCTGAAAGTTTAGGTTAGTAGAGGCACAGAGTGCCTGAATGGTCACATATTTAATTAGTGGCAGAGCTGGAAAGTGAGCCGGGAGTCCTGACTCCTCATTCCTTGATTTGACCATCTGATACTGTCTCACAAAAGTACAGTAGAATATGGATCAGGCTATCTCCCTGCCCATCCCTCCTCATCTAATTGCAATTATCCATCCATATTCAATCTACTTCATCAGTGCCAGATACCCCACAGATTTTTTCCATTTAATGTTCTGTGATAGTGTGCTAACTCTGTAATACTCTGTCTTCTGGTCCTATCCTTTCCCTTTAGATATAAACTCCTTCCTGCTGTGGCATGGTGAAAAATAGGAGTGGGTTATTGACGATTATTAAGGGTTTGCCTTCAGCTACCCCAACCAGTGGTTCCATCCAAGTAACTCAATATTTTTCCTTTCCCCTATTTGAAGTTATTCATCAGCAGGGACGTCTTTGCCTGGGAGGTGGCTTGTTGGGCACTGCAGGAAGCCCTGCTTGTGGTGCGATTTACAGGCACATCAGGGCTGATTTTCCTTCCAGCACATGCCCAAAGTTTAAACATTTCCCAAATCACTGCTAAGCACACTTCTTTCCCAAACATCCTGACAAGCTAAAATCTTTCTCTGACTTCAGGTAGGGACAGCACAATTTGGCGGAGAACATGTTCATCCCTTCCCCATCTATCCCAGGTATTTGTATGGCTCCTGATGTGTTGGTAACCAAATGAATCTCTCGTGCTCCCTTTTGTGGTCTCTGGGTGGATGAAGGGTTGGCTGGAGGATTGGGACAACAACGCTGGCAGTGGTGGGAAGAGCATGGGCCGATGGGCTCATGGCACTTGCCAGCGTCCTCCACCCCTTTGCATAGACACATGGCAAATGACTTTATTGGAGTCTTAAAGATGTCTCCTTGCTGGCGGGGCCAGCCTTCCTGGCCCCATGCGGGTGTCTGGGCACAGCCAGGGGCAGCCAAGCCCCGCGCATCCCGCGCCCATCTCGCTTTCTGCTGCTCTGCTCTTTCTGGTGCTCATCGTCCCTCCCTGTACTGCTGTCTCCCTGACTAATTAGTAAGTGAGTCATCTTCTCCCCTGGCCTTGAAATGCATTCAAACTGTCAGTGGGGCATTTATTTATTTATTTCAATGCAGTTAAAGGCCTACTCTTCTAAACAATGAAAGGATAAATAAAATCAACTCAGACAAGGTTATTTCACGTTCCTAATTTCCAACACCTTTTTTTTTTTTACTGAAGCCCCACGATGCTTGTTCATGTTCTCCCCCCTTCCCTCTCCCACCCGCTAACAAAAATATATATATATATATATATACATTTTCGAATCAAGATAAAGCCATCAAAGAACTAACTAAACATGATTAGAAAGGACCTCTCCTTAATGGGAAAAAAATCATGATTTAGACCTGGCTGCTTTCCAAATATCCCTGTGCAATCAACCAAAGAAACACATTTTAGAAAACAGAATTGTAAAAGTAACTTTGAAGAATCGGTTGCCATAGGAACAGATCTGTAAATACTTAACTGCAAACATTAAGTGACACAGTGATATTCCAGAGCCCAGGATGCCTTAAAAGGATGGCAAATTTCACCAAGCTCTTTAAATAATCAACTCGGCTGCGCTTTGATTTTTCTTCTTTTTCTCCCCCTTTCCTTTCTTTTTTTTTTCACACTATTCAGTGCAATCGCATCCCTGTTCTCAGGCATGTGTGATAATAGAAATGCCAGAACTATTTTATAAAAGAGACTCCTGATCTTTTATAACGTGGAGGCAGAGCAGGAGGAGGGGGCACCAAATACAGGCTCGGAGCAACCTGTGGAGTCTCAAAATACAGCCCAGAGTCATTCTGTTTTCCTCTAACTGCAGGGTCAGAAGAAAGCGTGATTGATTGGGGCTTTTCACTGCAAGAAAAAACTGCAAACGACCAGCAATTTCTTGTCATCTGCCAGGGAAGAATCAGATGCAAGGAAATAAAGGGGTTATGGGCAATTTTAATTTAAACAAGTGGGTGCATGTCTTTGGTACCCTAGCCTTACATCCTTGCTCGGAGTTAACTCCCTCCTGGCTTCCCCAGCAGATGTCAGGGTCTGTTGCCTTCAGATGAGCAAAAGCACCCTCGTCACTGGGGTGTCGTGCTCCTCTCCTTCCTCATGGCCAAGCATCCATGCCCCACATGGGCTTTTTTTGGCCCCATTAAGAGGATGGGTTCACACTGAGGTTGGAGAAGTCAGCAGCACCAGTGTTTCCTCCCGGGAGAGCAGCGAGGGGTGGCCGCAGACAGACCTTGCCCTGGTTGCGGATGACCTCTGCAGGCTTGCCTTGCCGAGATTTCGAACATGCTGGCTTTTCAGACAAACTTCAAAAGGCCCCTGCATCCTCCCCAGCCTAAAGGGAGGTGAGATGGGTCATCAGTGCAGTAGCATAAAGGATAACTTAAGGGACTGCCATGACCCAGTGTGTGAGAAGGCAGCGGACTGTGGTTAAATATCTAGTCCCATCAGATGCCTCTTAATTGCCTTGCTCATCTATTTGAACTTTTGGCAATACAGGTTTTACTGCAGTTTTAAACGTAACATAGGCAGGAACTGACTGCAGGTTAATTTAACTTGTAGAAGCGTTTTGGGCGAGGTGATTTCTCTTTGGCTTCTGACAGACTAGGCTCAGAGTCTATGAGCATCCCTAGCCTGCTAAAATAACGTGGCTAGGAGGGAGGAGAGGATTTTTTCCCACTACAGCCCTGCTGTTGGCAAGCACTTGGATTTGAACCAGAGATCCTCACTGCTGAGGAACAGCCTGTGAGTATCTGCAAACACGAGTTTAGCTGTCATTTTAGGAGGACCTTTAATAACCTGCTTGTTTTCATCATTCTGGTTGGGTTTGAGGTTTTCTCTTCCCCGTAGGCTGGCTATGTTATCCTACTGAAAGCTGAGCAGTATTATCCTTTAAGCTGATTTTTCTGCCCAGCTTAGGAAAAGAAGGGATGGGGACTGGAAGGAAAAAATGTAAAGGCCAAAGATGCAAGCAAAAACAGGAGGGGACAGAGAAATACAGTTTGAAAGGAGCCCTGATCTCTGGAATGATCACCTTTTACCTACGCTTTTTATTTGCTGGAAGTCTGGACATCTGTAAGAGATTTGATTCTCCTCAGTCTGGTCTTGGGGGTTACTGGAGTGAACAGCAAAGCACAGATAGAGGGATAAACGTAGATACAAGATAAGTTGATCGATTTATACATATATATATATTTTTAAGAGGTGTCTTTATCTAGGAGAGCTGAAAAGTTCCCACCTGGCTCTCTCCTCTCCTCACCCCAGCCTGCCTATCTCTGTCTCTCACACGCATGCCATTTACTGGGAACCTCTGAGAGAAATCCGTGTGATCTTTGTGGAAGGAAAGCAAGGAAAAGCAAATTTTCCTTTGCCTTCCTCCACTGCCTCCTGCCCCCTCCTCTGGGCACGTGCTTCACGGAGATGCAAACGTGGCAGGCAGAGCCCGGGAAGGGGCAGGGAGATGAGAGGTAGCTCTCATTTGCAAAATCCACGGTGTCTTCATCCTTGGCATGGCGGTGATGGGGTGGGGGAGAGAAAGGGGCTCTGACATGTCACTTCACTTTATCACTGCCTGGGCTCTCGCCTTGTCATTCCGCACTTGCCATGAATCTAAAAAGAGTTTGGCCTTAATAACTTCACACAAGTACTGCATTGCCAGTGACTTTAGAGACGGGTGACAGCAAGCAAGGAATTATAATGAATTGCTGCAAATGCCTTCTTCACACAAATTACAGTTATTTTCCTCTGAGTCTGCATGCCTTCCAACATCAGGATTTCGGTTCCCTAGACAGGGTTGGGTGTTTATGTGTCTAGGGAAAGGCTTACATTTTACCATCATACTTGGACCCCTTCACCCTATTCTTTCCCCACTGCCTCCCATGTGTTTTTTTGTTGTTTGTTTGTTTGTTTTGTTTTTGCTTTGTTTGGATTTCTTTTTTTCTTATGTAAAGTCAGACGTGGTTTTTCTGAGCACTGCTCACATGCCATCCTGCATTTTGGGTGAGAAAGAAAGGAAGTTGGCTCCTGTGGTGACTGCGACACCTTAATTTGGGGTTAAGATCTTCCTCTGTCCCCAAACTTTCCCAGACTGAACTGTGAAGGTTCTCTTTCTCCACCAGCAGTAGATTTGGGCTCAGGAGGGTAGGTGATGGTTCTGCAAGTGTGGCACGGCTGCTAGGCAGCCCGTGTACATGGTATAGGCTGTCCAGGAAGGCAAGTTCGGGCTGACAGCCACCGTTACCTGCAGGTTGAGTTACCTCAGTCAATTTGTGGTGCATTTGGCTTCTGGTTATTGCTGGGAGAAACATCTTTAAGGGTCTCCTAAATAAAGCGTGGCTGCCTTTAGCCCAGAGCTTGCGGCCAGCATGCAGCCATTTCTCACTTTTCTTGACCATGTTTTTCTTTACCAGATCCTTTCAGAGGTAGTGAGGCTAAGCAGCCCTTGGCATTTCTGAGAAGGTATTACCCCAGATTTCCACAGATACGTAAACAGCCCTAGGATCTCCTTGCTGCTAACACACAGCCAAATTTTCCATCTCAGCTTTCATGCCAGATCAGAGGAGATCTCTGTGCTTGGACTCAGGGTATAGCTGTCCTTGGGGTAAGGAACCCCGGGCTGAGGACACCTTGCTTTGTCCCTCCCCACCCTGAACAGGAGAGGGGAAGTGGCACTGCCTGGATGTCTTCTCCTCTTGCACGAGGTCAGGTGCTTGCAGCGGTGGTCTGCAGATCGCAGAGACTATGAGATACAAAATTCAGGAATTGCCTTCAGTGAGGTGTGAAAGGAGAGCTGCCTAAGCAGTCATTTTGTGCGCTTCTGCGAAGGTCACTTCTCTTCCTGCTGAACATCTTCCAAAAGCACTGGAGTAAATGGGAAGATTTATCTCCCCTGCCCTGTGCTCTGTTGCAGTTTGCGAACCCGAGCTGGGTTCTGTGCATGACTCAGAGTCCAAGTGCACGTTCTCCTTGTCGGCTTGAAGTGTTTGAAAGAAGAGTTTTGGTTGAGGCCCCAGGTCAGCTTAACTTCTGGGCAGTTCAGGCAGCTGCTGCCTGCTTTTTTGGGCCTCACAGCAAGGCCTTGCTTCAGCTGTTCAGTTCCTGGATTGGTTTGAAAAGACATTATTTGTGTTATTGCTCCTGTTACTTGTTTAGTTAGCAGCTGTCACATGTCAGGATCAACTAAGTGATGATAACGCATGGCAGAGTTATTTAAATTATGCATGGGGTTATTCTTAAGTGGCTAAAAAAAATCATAAAGGCTGTCTGTCATTCAAGCCCCTGTTATCCTGGAGGTGTACACCTGCTGCTGCTGGGTCTCAGGTGTGCTCAGGGCAGGCATTTGATCTCCTCCTGCTTCCATTCCTTTGGATAGAAAGGTGCTTTGTCACCGGGAGGGCTGCTGAGAGACCAGACGAAGTCCAGTTACAGACTGCCCTGAGAAACAGGGGAATAAAGAGGAATATTATTAAAGAGTGTGCTGTTTTAGTAAAGGCACTGGAAGCTGCAGGCTTGTAGCCCCGTGTGCCTGGACCGCCGGCTCTGCAGTGTCAGAGCAGCAAGAGGGACACTGCCAATGCGCTGCCTCCTCTGGAAAAAAATGCACTGCAAGTAGTTTCAGGTGCTTTTTGCCATTGAGTATCCCTTGCTGATTTCTGTTGTCCCACAAATGTGGTGAAATGCCTCGTGTGCTGCAATGTGAAAGTCCAGCAACTGACTGTCAGTCCCAAATAGGGGCTGCAAAGACCATGGCAGGCAGTAGTTTGTTTCACTTTGGCAGTCTCCCTTAAAGAAAGTATGTGACAATGGTATTCTGCATCATGCACGATGTCAACAAATTTATCAATTCAGTTTTGAGGCAGAGCAGACGTCCTCGGGCAGTATCAGCAGCTGCTCTTGCAGCTCTCCCACGTGTTATCTGCTGGCTACTGCCAGGTGGAATGTGCTAGCCTGGGCCCACGTCTCTCCCCATACAGCAGTTTGCAGGTTATGAAGTATGGCATCTTTATGTCTTGATGCTTATGTCAAAAGCTGACCAGGTGGTTTAAAGTTCAGATCACAATTGGATTGGGCAGGGTGAGCAGCTAAGAAAATCTGTGTTTAACTTGGGAGTGACTAAGCATTACTGGTAGCATCTCACAGGTGTATGACATTGCAGTTACTTTTGTTCATGGCTCTAAATTCAGAAATGAACCTTCATTTCATGCACAACGGGCTTGCAGTCGTGTGATCACACTGGAATGGAGTGTGACCACATGCTCTAAATTTACCAGACTACCATTGCTTACCCCAAGCTGGTTTTGGTTTTTATGTGTGTGCGCATGTTGGTGGTTTTGTTGTTGTTGACTTGGTGTTTTTTATTTTTTAATGCAGGGATGGGAGATCTAAGAACACACTTGATGAATTATATCAGGTCATCTGACAGAGGGCAATTCATTAGGTATGGCTCCAAAATCTCTGATGCAGGAGCTGCGCACTGTGCACTGTGGTGCTAATTCATCCTGTGCAGGTGTGAGCGCACAATCACATTTCCATCAGTGCACTAGCTAGCATTCCTAAAACCTTCCAGTTTTAGCGTTGGTTTTGCACAGAAGAATAGAAAATAGCTTTTCTACAACAGAGCATTAATCCCAGCTTCTATCTGAACACGAGCTTCAGTCTGAAACTTTTCAAAATGCAGTTAAGGCATCAAAAAACTGTACCATATAACTAGGGCCTTACTTAAACTAGTTAAACCAAACACTGTTGTTCCTTTAAGAGGGCAACTGATTCCCCCATGTTTTAAAACTATTCCTAAATGACCGACGCAAAAGTAGAAGTGCCCTCGCAGTCTTTCACCCTGCTCTAGCAGAATGAACCTAAATAGGAGAGCTGACTTAAGCAATTAAAGTTTTGTCAACATTTGGTTTTGTCCTGAATTGGAATGGGAAGGCAGAATATCAAACCCTGCCTAGGCACACGGAGTTCTAGAAGTGCTGAAACTTTTTAGTCTGACATCTTTGACTGAAGAAGAACATTTAGACTTTTCTCAAATTGAAATTCAATTTCCAGGCGGCCAGACCTGAGCTGTCGCAGTGCCTCAGGCAAATGCTATGGATGGGGGGCACCATGGGATTTGTATCCTGGCAGGGGAGCCCAGCCCTGTGAAGGATGGGGACATGAGACAGCTAAACTATGGCTCTCACAAGAAATGGCTCTCAGCACTATTATTTGAATTGTGGGAAGAATCTGCTTTCATCAGGAGTCCTTCAATTTTTATTTTTTTTCAAGCAATAGAAAATTATCCACATTTAAAGGAGAAAATTATCTGTGGATTTCATAGAGAAAAGGGAACACTTGACCTAAAACACATTCTGGAAAGGTAGAATTAAGTGTTTTGTGCATAATTTAAAATTGCAATAATAATTGTTTGCTATTTGGTGTGGTGTTTGTGTTTTCAGTCCTTTTGACCAGCACTTTTCCATAAAGCATCTTGTCCATTAAATTTTGAGACATTAATGGTAAGGAACAAAACTTTCTGTTGCATAATTTATGATAATGTGTTATTACTAATTAAATGCAATAATAATAATGAATGCAGTCCTCAGGCTTGAGTGAACTCAGTGACTTGAGCAGTTCTGATTGCTTAGTTTAGAGTCCCTGTTTAAGTCTTTGTCTTAAAGAAAGCACCTGACATTTCACCCATTTCACCAATGTTTTCTTCTGAAGTGTTTTGAGTTATGTCTCACCAGTAAGGTGGGCAGCAATGGTCTAGGAAAGGGTATGAGCATTCTTTACGAAGTGAGAAGCTGTGTAGTTGTAGATGTACGGCATGCACAATTAGATGTCCTGAATGCGTTAGTTTGGAAGAGGTGAAGGAGCTGTATTTCATCCCCATGAGGTTCTTGGATCTAGGAAAAGAGCAGTGATTGCAGCTGGATTACGTCATCTGCCTAGCTTGTCTTCTTTATAGATAATGGACCTTTCTCCGTGCCTCCTTTTAATTATTTTTTTATATCTTCTTCATTTGCTGTTCCCAAGGTTAAGTGGAAATGGTGGAGCAAAGGCATCCCCACACCTTCCACGGTGGCTCTGAGCTGTGCATTGTCCTGTGCTACTTTCCCCATGCTTGCTCAGCCACAATTTGAGGTGGGAGATATGATAAGAAGGAATAAAAGGAATTAAATGTGTAATCCGGTGAACTCAGCCTCATTCTTCCAGTCTCTTGCAGCAAGTGAGGAAAAAAGGAAAAAAAAAAAAGAAAAAAGAAAAAAAAAAAGACCATGTGAAGGAATTTTCGGGAAATGGGGAAGGTAAGAAGGGAAGAGGTCTGGCTTGGTAGGAAAACATTTTTAGGATGTGTGGCAGCACTGATTTGCAAAAGAAGGAGGGAGGTGTATTGTGTGGTGCCATATGGATTTTCAGGAGAGAGCCAAGTGGGTGTCACTGGCTTCCCCTCCATCATCTCTTCCCACTGTTCTGCTGAAGTCCTGTCATCGGTGAGGAGCAGCTGAGCCTCCCATGGGGATTGCAGAGCAGGGATGCTCCATTCTGGATGGAAATCAGGCAGAGGGAATCTTTGGTCAGCTCAGCCTTGGATGCTAAATAAAGAAGCCAAGAGGCAGAGAGAGGCAGGGAGAGAGGGGATGAAAGAGAATCTTGGAAGTTTTGTTAATTTAAAAGTGCAGTAACACAGCAGACCCCATACTTGATGTCACCATATGAATTTCACGCCTTTCCTTCTCAGAGGGCAACAAGGAAGGAAACAAGAAGGGCAGAGGTGAAATTTAACCTTTACCTCCCTAAAGAGCAGAGGGAAAGGGCTGTCAGATGCAAGGAGGTCGAAGGAGCCCTGACCGTTACCACCCACCACTGGGAGAAAGGCTCATCCCTGCTTGTGTTTTGATCAAGACAAAGATAACTTGATGGAAAGAAAGCCCATTATTTTCTCCCTGTAATGGATTTTAAATGCGTTTATTTACCAGCAGTGGCAATAACTTCCTGTTGGTATCAAGGCATCATGAGGTAAAGATAAAGGAGTCTCTCAACTGGCAGTGCAGGGGTCAGGAAATAATTCTCCTGCTCTCTCTGTCTAACTTTGCATAATTGACCCAGTGAGTTGTGGGGGCGAAATGGGGAGATCACCATCTTCCAAGCACTGCCTGGGCAGGAGACAAGGACCAACACTGTACAGCTCAGTACAGCAAATTCTGTTCTTCTCTTTTAGTGTCCACAATATTTAAGCTACAGAGCCATCAGCTAAAAAGCAAAATACTTCCATTAATGTACATTAGTCTGCTGCTCTTTGCTAGGCTTTATCTCATCCTTGGCTAGGCTAAATTCTGATCAGTAGCATAAATTGACTCTCTGTTTTGAGAATGCTTGCTGACAAATTGGAGAAGAAATTAACTCAGTGGATAAGTTTTATTTCTAGCCACCTTTACATGCTGAAATGCTATGGACAGTTCCCGTCCTGCCTTCTCCTGGTAGTTTCTAAAGGTAGCTCAACTATAGTTAGTTTATCACAGAATTGTTGGGGTTGGAAGGGATCTCTGGAGACCATCTTGTACAGCATTGGAATGTGTTGGAGCAATTTCTGATGTAGAAGATAAACTACCAGAACAAGGGGACTGGGAGCCAGCTATGCTGTGCTGCTTTGCTTTGTGGTTAGGAAAGAGTAGGTTTCCTTGTCAAATATCCCACACTTTGTTAGAAAAGAAAAGAAAAAATTCTGGCTTTACCAAAGCAAAACGCCTGCCTTCCTGTTCCTGTTGAGTCTGGGATTCTAAAATTCAGTGGAACAATTGCTCTGGATACCAAAATACTGCTTTTTCAAGCAAAGGATTCAGTGACGGGTCAGTGAAAAAGGCCAGGTGTGGTCTGAAGGTATTCTTCTCTGAATACACACCCTTCATTTTGACTGTTCTCAAGCCAAACATTGGCTGAGATAGGAGAAGATGCTCACACAGGCAGTTAGCCAAACCTGGTCCCACAGACAATGTCCCCAGCTTCCCAAAACCTTTCCCTCTTTCATGGATGTGATTAGGTCCTTCACCTGAGGTAGCTATTCCCACAGTCACATTGACTGTACTTGTACAACCTTTCCCAAGTCCACCTGTGGGCACAAAGGGAACCTGTGTTCCCTTTGTCTTCCTCAGCAGTCTGGGGAGGAGGCCAATCTCTGGTCCTCCTCACACAAAGCTTTTGTCTTTGGCCCCTTGGGGTCCTGGAAAGCTCCACCGTCAGGTGTATTTTCACTGGGCGTGTGAATTCCCTACCTAGTGCACAGCTGACAAGAGGAAATGACCCAAATCATGACGTCTTACTGGAAAAAGCTCCAAAGCCTTTCACAGTTTCACAACTGTGCCATCTGCAGCTGCTCAAAAGTGATGGTAAGAACCCCTAAAAATCATAACACTGAACAGCTTAAAAATCATTACTTACTGGTTTTGTGGTGTTTTGGGTTCTTTTTTTTTTTTTTTTGGTAATTAAATTTGTGGGTTCTTTTCACTTCTCTTGTGGTTTTTGAGTCTTCAGGGTTCTGGACTTGGATCACATTTTCAAGCTTTTGTTTTTCACAGCAATTCATGTCTAGGAAGGTATTTACTTGTTAGCTGAAAGCTGTGATTTGCACACCTAACAACAGAACTCTGGAAGGAGTCATGGATCAACACAAAACATCCTGACACTCAGCAATTGCTGGAGTTGGTAATATGGATTCAGTACTGCTGTTCTAGTGGCTTCTTTGAAACCAGTGAGCATGTTTCTAAGGATGTTAGACATTTAAACGGAAAAAAAAAAATAAAATAAAAGGAAGCCAGTAGCAAATAACCAGCCTACTATGACAGAGATGGATCTTAAACTATTTAAGGATTTGTGGGAGGTTATTTTTCAGGGGGTACGTGCTAGTGATCTCTTTGGTGCTTGCATCCCTGAGGAGAATATGTACATCCTCTAAAGTGATCCTGGAGATATTTGCTGTGAATTCATGCAAGAATTCACAAAGTTTAGCATCAATTTTCTTTAACTCCAAGCAACCTCTCAGATGTATTTCACTTGCATTATAAGAAATGTAAAAGGCAGTGGCCACTCAATGAACCTGGAGGGCTGGAGGCGGGGGGAGAGTGGATATTTGTTTTTTCTCATTGCTAAAGACAAGGGCTTCCTAATTTAAAAGGTCCAAAACCAGAAGAAGAAAAGAAAAAGCCTATGGGACATGCAGCAAAGAGTCCTCTGAGAAGACCCAGTGCCTTAAGAAAGACCCTTTGAATGATCAATTCCCTTATGTTGTTCATTGATTTTCTCCTGGTTTTCCCTTATCTTTCCTTTCCTGTTGATATCTCTTTAATTGATTCCTGATTACAGATTACAGCAGTTACAGACTGTTATTTGTCAAACAATGGAGCCAGGCTTTTCACTGCAGCTCAGGAAGCTGCATGCAGCTCTTGATAATTTCAGGAGGTTCAAACTGAGCAAGCTGTAGAGAACGTAAGATGATCTGGTGGTAATTGGTAAAGAAGGAGTCTGTACAGACTCTTCGCCAAGCACCTACTTGTTTACACTCTCTGGCCTTTATACTGCTAGGAAATCCTGTATCCTGCAAGAATTACAATGCAGTGGAATCTGCAACTGAGTTCAAAATGTGCTTCTCGGACTCATTATCAACTCTAGCTCTGTTTGCAATGCTTAGCATATAAATTATTTAAATTAAACTAACTACATAAATTATTCAAGTTTTTCCCCCCTTATCTTTAACAGACACTGCAGAAAGTTCAGTACTGGTGGTGTTACAGTTCACTGCCAATCAGATAGGAGTGCCAAAGGTATCTCACAACATTGGCAGTGCCCAGATGACCAAGGGACTCTGAGGACACAGCTACCAAAAGCTGACATGGTGACACTGGAACACCAGGGTAAATAAGGAGAGAGCTGCAAAGCCAATTACAGGCAGGGTGTTTGTCCTGGAAAGGGCACAAGGTAATCCTGTTAATGCTTTCTGCTCTGCCTTTGGATGCAACCAAGGCTTGTTGCTCATGTCATGGAGAACCCAAGATGATCAACAGCCATGTTGTGAGTGACCCTGGTGCAGTGTCAAGGGACTCTCCCCTTACGAGGCATAATCCTGACCTTGGTCCCCTCTGCCCTGGCAAGGTACTTATGAGGATAAGCAGGAATGGTGTCTTGGTCCTTCCTGTCTTTTCCTTTCCTTTCTTCTATATCAACTTCATAGCTGAAGTCCTCAGTAGCTGGAGTGAAGCTCTGACTTGAAAGCATGTGCAAGCAGATCGTTTCTTTACGGCCTCAGCCAGACTTCTGGTTTGGTGGCCTGGAGGAGGCAGGTACAGTTCACAGCTCGAAGAGAACAATGAACTAGTGAGCCTGCTTTACAGGCAGGGCTGTCAGAGGCTGGTTCCTAGGCAGTCGTGGGAGGGAGCCATCAATGAAGTGTAATTGTAATAGTAAACCCGAACAGAGCCCTCAGCTTCAGTGGAACCTGTCTGAATTGTTCTGTACACAGAGATCTTTTCTTTCATGTTTTATTCTTTCCATTCTGCTAATTTCACATTTCAAATATGATTTAAGAAAATTTCCACCAGGTCTCCTGATTTAAGAAAATTTCCACCAGGTCTCCTGATTTTGCTCTGATTGATTTGTAAATCTGTGAGCACATGGTCGAGTTACATTTCTGAGTGTGCCCAGACATAGTGATACATTACAGCTGTGGGGTTTGTGGGGGCCATATTTCAGCTGTAGAGAAACAAATAAATTCTTTTTTTCTTCACAGTCCCCATTGACCATCCATGTGATGGTCCAATACTGGTCTAAACAATGCAAGACAAAAGCCAAGGTATTGATGGCCACCTGTTTAGTATTGAGTTAATATAGATGTTGGGGGCTGATATCAATCAGGGTGCAGGGGAGTAAGACAGAGGGTTATATAATGAACACATTAACTCATTTGAAGGATATGTGGGTGGCCATGGTATGATCCTTGTTGAAGGGAGAGGGAAATACATCTCCTATGGCAGAAGGACAAGATGTTAAGAGAGGCCTGCTGAGACAAGTTGTGACGTATAAGAACAGCATCCCCTTCATCACATGGCTCAAAGCATCCTCCAGAACAGGCAGTGGTACCACAAGGCAGGGGGCATGGCCTGTTTAGTCACATCAGTGAATTTGAACCTGATGGAAAGGCAGACCCAAGACTCAAATGATTTGAATATGATAGAGGACACACTGAAACCCTTGTGGTTTCAAGTGAGTCTCGTGATGCTTGGTGTTTTCCAATTACCCTCAGCCTTTAGAAGTATTTGCATATGTAACAGGCTACTCTACTTTCCTTTAAAAACAATGAAAGAGTACATCTCGATCACAGAGTTGTGGAGAAAAGCTGGCAAATCTGGACCCTCAAAGCACAAAAGAGCAGAACGAAAACAAAATTACTCAAAGTAATTCTTAAAAAAAAAAAAAAAAAAAAAAAGCATTTTAAACTATGCTCATGATTCATGGCAAACAGGGAGAACAGACACTCATATCTCATTTTTCAGCAGTTTGGGTTTGCTGAAAATACAGGCAGGTGAGAGATATGTCATATTCATTAAAGATGGATGTGGCATCCTTCTTTCTTTTTAGGCCACCAAGAGATGACATTCTGTGTGTGGTGATAACTAAGAGGATAAGACTGTGTTTCTATTGGTTTCATGCTTGCCTGTATTGGACTAGATAGACGTAATCACCCTGGAGATATTGTATTTACTTCTCCTTCCTTATTTACTTTGTTTCTTTTATTTCACTTTAGGGGACTGGGCTGGAATTGACATTTCTTTCTCTTCAGCAGCCGCCTCCTCTCTCAATGCCGGGTCTCTGGGCACTGAGTTAAGCCAGACAGTGGAATGGACCTGCTGTAAATAGTGTTGATAAATTGGGTAGATAACACAGCGTGGCCTGGTTTACCCCAGTGCACAGAGTAATAAAAAGGAGCTTCCGCCTCTGAAAGGTCATCGTATTGACAAGGGGAATGATTGTGGAATGGCAGTTTTGAGACGCTTGTCACTAAAGCCACTGCTCCTCAGGAGATGCTGAAAGGATTATGCCTAGGCCCTTTCCTCCCCACCCTTGCCCCTAAGGTCATCTGATTTATCTGGTGCTGAGCATGGTCAAGGAGGTAAGGATCCGTGGCGCAAAACAGTTCTGAGTACCAAGGTTCCCAGAAGCTGTCATGAACTGACTAAGCCCCAGATGACCACGTGCATGGGAGCTTTTCCAGCTTGGACCAGTTGGGTAGACCCCTACATAGGACTATCCCATCAGTCCTTAAACGTTTGGTCACCTCACCCTGCATAGCCAGGAGGCCTTAGTGAGAGAAATGGTATGGGGTTACCAATAGGACACAATTCTCCCAATAGTTAAGTGGTATAATGTGATAATGCAAAAATAGACCCTTTTTATTCTGTGCTTCTGTAACCTCAACTCATGCAAGAGGCAGAGGGGAGGAGCGTAATAGCTATCAGACAATCCACCCAGTAAATATCCCTGAAACATCGCTTTGAAGGTGCGAGAACGCTCATGGGGCACAAACATTGAGAACTTGTGTCATGTGCATCCATCACCCAGCAGGCACAACAGAGACCAGCCAAAAGAATAGTTCCAGTGAATGATGAGAAGGGTACCCGAGTCTCAGAACACTCTGAGGAAGCTTAGCTCCAGGGAGATGGTCCTGAAAAAACATACCTTCCCCTTTGAGCGTAACCACCAAATCAGAGATGGTAGGACAGAGGGCACATTTGGGTTGGTAAGTCTCCATAAATGACAGCAAATGGAAAGATCTCTGAGGCTTCAACTAGACTTGAGTCTTCATCTTATAGTACCCATAAACAGCCTTCCAATTAACATAGGCCATATTGGGATTGGAAATTATTGTCTAAGCAAGGTCTCGTTGAGAAGCAAGGCATACGGCCTACCAGCTGAATACAATGGCCCATGCTGGGTGGCACCAGAATGTGACATGGCTGTGTAAGAACTGCCCTTGTGTTGTATCATAGGTCCATCTAGTCCAGTAGCCTTCCCTGGCATTGGCCAGTAGAGCATGCTTAGGAAAAACTACCAGGACAAAGTGCTTGCACAATGATTTTTTGCCCCAGTTGCTCTTCCAGTCTCCAGCACTCCGGAGCCTGTGGGATTACTAAAGAGAACTTGTACATAAAGCACTTGGAGAATTAATGAGAAAGTATCCATAAAGTGAAGGCACTGCTACTTGTTAGGGGAAAACATTTCTTCTCCCCAAAGAAGTTAAACAAGTATGACAAAGTATTGATTATATCATTTTATTTCAAGAGTGATGCCCATGGTGTATTAGAAAAGGGAGTATTTCTACAGCACAGTGCATTTCTTAGCTCTACAATGTATTGTGCTGCCCTAATGATATTATACCAGAGGTGATTTTCCGAGTGAGGGGAGCAGTGGGTTTTGTCACTTTCCCTGTCTTTTGACTGCTTACTTGGCTACGATATTGGTTTAATAGTAGATTCCAGCAGCACTTGTCCAGCTCCCAGATAAACGTTGAACTCTCTGTTGAGTTTTTTATAAATCCGAATGAGGTTTTGGGGGCATTCCTATTTTGCATTCAGAATTGGCCCATACAGAGGACCGGAGTTTGATGGATCATCAATTTGTGTCATTTGCTGCCATATCAGATGCAAAGTGACACAGGTTTGGAAACCTCAGCTAAATGTGGAATTGTGGGGCCAGGGCAGAGTCTGGCCAGAGCGTGAAATTGGAATGCCTTGGGAAGATGACAGTAAACTGGCTCAGGGGAAGGCCACACAAGCCCCCAAACATGCCCTTTGAGAAGGCAATCTAATGAGTTAATACCCCTGTTCCTGGGAAGTGCCTTCACCAAGCCTGGCCTGGCAATCTGTGCTTTGGCCGTACACCACGGTCTTCCAGGGATCCAAGACCAGCTCGTTAGATCCAAGATCTGCGCTCCTCGCAAGAAGCTGGTCCCCGTCCAGTTCTGACAGCCGCAGCCAGCCTGTGCCATCTGGCCGGGACCTCTCTCCAAACACACAGCAAAGCCCTTCTTGGAGCCCGGAGGGCTGGAAGTGCTGGTCACTGAGAAGTGTAGCAGCTTTTAGCTCCAGCAGCAGACCACGTTGTCACAGATGTTGCTGGGGTCCGTTATGACCTCTAGGTGCTGCTGGGAGGCAGAAAATGATTCAGCAATCACAAAACAAGAGCAGAAGTAGAGTAGATAACCACTCACCTAATGAGTAATGTTCCCCACCAGCACCCCCAAATGCACAATGTGACCTAGAGCAGCAGGACGGACTGGTCCTGAGTTCCTCTGGCGTGAAGTTACTTGACAGAGATCTTGAAGCAGGCTCTGGGCTCTGACTGGTGGTGGGAAGTGAGATAACAGGGCCCTCAGCATCTCACCCTCACCTTGGCCTCGTTTGCCAGGCAGGTATGGGCTAATGCATTCGGCTCCTATTGCTAAGCAAGTTGGGGTTATAAACATGATTTTCATAATTGGGTTTTAACATACATAGAAACCACCCAGCAGCGATAATAGCTTTGCACCAGAAAAGCCTTAAGACGGAGGAGAACAGCTCCTCTGAAGTGTTAAGAATCCCAGCACATTTATCTTAATAAGTTTTATTACAGGCTGCCAGTTTAAACCTAATGACTAATTTATCGTATAAAATACCAGCAATATATTTTTTGATTTTGCTAATTAATTATCTCAAACAAAGGTGATATTTATAAAACTGTCCAGAAATGGTATGTGCATTAAAATTGCCTTGCAGCAGGAGATGAAATTATTACTAATATGGGATCAAATTATTACTGTATTGACTTAGTTACTTTATTACCTCATAATGGATTTCTTCATTATTTTCCCCGGGATTGTAGCATTCATGATTGCATTAAAGTCTGTTAATCTATGCAAATATCATTAGGAGCTACTAATAACCACAGCAACTTTCTTCAATTTCAAGGAATGCGGTAAGTACTCTCAACACATTGTTATGTTCTGTTAGTGTGATGGGATTAACTCAGCCCCTGAGTCCTTGGGACAGTGGGTGGGCAGCAGATCCCTTTAAGCCTTTTCTTCCTTAAGGATAGATGAGGATAGTGGAAATTTGCTCTTCTGCTTCGGACATGGGATGAGGGACCCCATGTTCGGCTCTGCCACCCCACCTGATGTCAACCGAGTCGTCTGTTAGCTTGCCAAAGGGCCATGTCATACCTTCTCCCTTATTTTCCAACCCTGCTACTTGTCCTCAAAAGCAATGACCCAGACATGAGCACGTGTGTTTTCAAATCGCAGTGGGGAACAGTGGCTTTCTGGCAATCAGGGGATGGGGTGATGGCTTCTCTAAGTGAAGGACAAGGCAGAAGCAAATAGAGTAGCTGCGTTTTCAGTACTGGACATGGCTTTTGAGTATCCTGTGTGTGATGTAATGTCTTCATGGCGATGTTTCAGAGGTGTTCAACAGACCATTTTCAAGGAGGCTGAGTTTGCTGCAGAGCTGTGAGTGTGTGGCTGTGTGTGTCTGTGTATCGACCGCTTTAAAGAAACGCAGACAAATATTAAGCCTTGAATGTTTCCCTCTCCAACAGCACTAAAAAACAGAAGTTGGATGCATAAGTAGAAAAATAGGTAAGGGAAATTAGGTGTGCGATAATAGATGTACATCCGTCAAACGGCCGAACTATTTATCTCTATTAGAGATTAGTCAGATTTCACATTTCCTTTCTTAGATAATGAGGTTATAGACACCTTTGTAGTAAGGCACACAAAATTAAATAGAAGAAAATCAGGTTAAATTGGATTGCTGAGTGACAAGGACAGAATTTCACCTCCTTACCTGTATCTGTCTGTCTGCCTATCTGTATGTCTAAATGATCTAGATCCATAGCTTACTCTCAGGCAAGACAATCCTGACTGCAACTTTCCAGCAATGATTTCTAACTGATCAGTGCTGTATTATTCCTACAATATTGGGGCTTACATCAGGCTCTCTTGTCATTTCTGAATGGCACCTGAAGCCTCCTCTTCAAATTGACCTTAGACGGAAATCAGTTTACGTCCAATTATAAGAGCTGCTGAACTCTGGGTGCCCTTGTTTTGCTCCATCAGTATGTGTGCCACAGCTGAGAGGTAGACAGACTTTGAAAATGTTAAAGGCTTCAGTTTTTGACACAAAAGCTGCATTCTGAACTATAAACAAGCAAAACAGGGCTGAGATGGTGGCGAGCAATCCCACAGCCCCAGGGGCACATGGAATCCTTCTCTTCTCCCTTAATCAGAAACTAGAGTCTCCCTTCCAAAATCTCTGTTAAAAATTTAAAAAAAAAATAATAAAATAAAAAAGGAGAAAACCCTACATTACTGTGGTGTCAGAGTAAACCAGTGTTGGATTAGACATTTGCACCTCTGTAAATGGATTAACAAAATGTGATTGTTTGGTGTTTGGCTGTCAATCTGCATTTGGCTCAGAGGGGATAATTTTAACTCAGAATGTGTTAAAAAGTAATTCCGTAGATGGAAGCAGTCTTGGACCCTGTGAAACTTTAAGCTTTTGTGCTGATGAGCTGACCTTGTTTTGTTAAATAAAAGACTCCCAAAACAGTGCTCAGGAAGGGAAAAAGCAGGGTGAGCCAGAAAATCACATTATTTCTTGTGTATTCTTTCTTTTTTTTTTTCCTTTTATTTTTGCTTCCTTTTTTTTTTTTTTTTTTTTTTTTAAAGATGAGTGGCTATCCTTCATGGTGATAGGGAAAAATAAAGGAGGAAGCAAGCCCAGGAGAAAAGTGAGCGGTAAATTAGATGGATTGGTCGAAGCTGTTATGCATTAATTGCATTTCAGGATCACCTGGGCCCCCTCTCCAGCAGGCAGCAGAGCCCCTCTCTGCTGGGCACTCCAAGAGCGCTGAACAAAGGATGGCAACAAAGCAGCGTTAGCAGTCATATCAAGGGTCTCTCCGGCTGGTTTCCTTTTCCCAGCCCGTTGCAAAATACAAGCTCATTAATTCTTCGAGTTTAGACAGGTTCTGTCAGTCAAGACTCTTGCACAAAACCGCTGAGCAAACCTCCTATCTCAAACTGGTTGGGAGTTTTGAGACTAGAAACAAAGGGGGGTTGTTTCCTTGTTTTTCACTGGACAAGAGCCTTTTTCTTTTTTTTTGGCAAAAAACTTGGGTTAACCCTGCTATGAGGTTAAAGCAGATTTAGATATGAGGAGTCAGGTGTGTTAGTGGGGTAAATTGCTACCTAAGGCACCAGTCTGGGAGGAGATGGGTCCCACCAGAGAGTCCTTTGTCTCTCCTGTGCTCTACATCTTTATATACCAGGCAGAGAGTGCACCAGTTTAACTCAAATGGGATGAAGGCATTTGAACTGGTGGGAAAGCAGAAGGCAAGGCCTTCTCCTTATTACTTAAATGGGGCTTCTTTGGAGGGGCTGACATCGGTTCTGAACAGCTCAATGCCAGCTCATAAAAGGTTTGCCTGGGTTTCTAGCTCTCAGGCTAGCTGGGTGCCTTTAATGCAGTTTGGTACTTAGGAAAAGTCTGTATTCTAGTGATGATCCCAAAGCTGTCATCTTGAGCCCATCTCAAATAGCAGTGGGGGGACGTAATTATCCAGCGTAAATCAGGGTATTTGCGTTGACAGTGCTGATTTACACCGTCTGAGGACCTGGCTTAGCTGTGTTATGGCAGTGACCTGCACCATATAACCTCCCCGAATCCCCAGCATGGATTGTACACACCAGTTAACTTCAGGCAAGACTTCCTCACATTGTCTGAATGCTAATTGTGCTTCCATGCTGCAGCTTGTATTAAAATTAATATATAATTCCAAAAAAATTGAGATAATTGAACTGACCCAAAATATAACCCCTTCCCTTATTTCTTAAGCACTTGAGTTTTAGCACAAATCTCTTTTACTGCAGGGGCTTATGTTGTGCCATCAGCAAATGCAAAGAGCAATTAAACATTTAACATGATCACAAGGAGAAGAGAAAAGCTGCTGTTTAAATGCAGCAAGGAAAAAAAAAAAAAGAAAAAGAAAAACAGGAAAACCAACCCATTGGCTCTAGTACAGGGCAAAAATTTGTGCTACAGTCAGCATTCAGTTCAATTCAACAACTTTGAATATTGGGAATCTAGTATATTTTATTAAAGCAAAATAACTGCTTTGCTGAGCTCCTTAGAAGGAATTTCAAACAATCCCAATGCTACAGAGATGTCAGGCAGATGCAAATGCTTTCTAGAGAGTAAGCATTATGATTTTCACCTTCTTTTTGTTGTCCTTACTTGGGAGGGTTACCTGGAGCTTGGAGAATATCTGCTTCTGGAAAGGACTGTGCATTTCTCTGAAAGGAAGAAAGAAACAACAAACTTGTTCAAAACTCAGCATCCCTACTGACATTCTTCTTTTTTTCTGTTTCACACATTTCCCCCTTCTGCTAAAAGCACGTAATCCACCCCATGAGTCATCTCAGTTAGCGTCACTGCCTATAGTCAAGGTATTAATAAGAGGAATTAGTCCTGTTTGTCTGTCTGTGAATGAAAGACACGGGATTAAGTTGCTAGATGATATTTGTTTTCCATAGCTTATAGAGCATGTTTATTCAGTTGCCATAAGGACATCGGGGTCATGCAGCCTGGTACACAGCTTGAGCAGAGAACTGCTTTATACAGTCCTGCTCATGGGGGCATAGAGTCAAGTACCTAGCCTGTAGTGAAGATGCCTGTTCTGGTGCTCTGCTTGTCCTGGGAGCCTGCCTTAAAAACGCCCCCTGAGGCAGCTTCACCAGTACCAAGGCATGGATAGCCATGAGGTCTTGCTCCCTAAAAAGGGTCAGATGGAGCGAACAGGTCAGGGACAGCACCTTTTCCTCCAGGACTGTCAAATTGACAAAGTCTTAAGAAAGTTACAGAGGGATTTGGGGGACCTTAATTAAACAGGGTTTTTCAGATCTTTACATGGGACCCTACCATATTCAGTTACACTTCCACGAGGACGATCTCTGTTGTGGGGTATAGAAGGTGAACCACCGTCAAGAAAGCAGATAGTAGAGGGCAGTGTGGCTGTGGGACATCAGGGTACAGACTGCTGCAATCGAGTGTTTGGCAGTGTCCCACACAGGAGCTTGCCACCAGGGTAGCTCTAGGTCCCAGGAGGACACATTCTCCAGGATGTGAAATGGTGGGAGGGCTGTGATCTGCACTCAATTCCCTGCATTTTAGGAGAGCATCTGAATGCTGGAAAAGGGACTTCCTGCCTTAGCTCTGTGGTCATTGAGGGGTTAGGTTCCAGGAGGCTGGGGAGTTTTAATGCAAAAAGCTTGAAAAGTTCTTAGATCTAAATCAGAGAATGCAGGAAAACTGCTCAAATATCAATATCACTTTCTGGCTACAGAAGCATTTTCTCCTCCCCTGTTGCAGATGCACCTAGACTCAGGCATGCCTGTGACAGAGATGCTCTCTCTTTGCCATCCCAGTTTTTTCTTGGATTGCAATATCAGACACAAAGCAACATTTTCTCTAGTAGATTGTGCCACTAATACAATAAGGGCCTAATATATTAATGAATAAGGTTCTGTAATATGCTAATATTTCCACATCACATTAATATTCTATTAGGCTAATGCATTATTATGCTAATAAGTCTATTAAAAATGCAAAATATAATTATACGTTCTGTTTGGCTCCACTGTTGAAATCTGATTCCTGCCCTAGACGTTCTTGTTTGTGTGTTTCTAGAAATTGTATTACCTGCTGCGAAAAGTTGATCTCTACATCTGATGTATTTCATTGCGCACACCCAGCAGCCCAGACAGGATTTCCATACCTCCAACACCACTACTACCTGAAACAGATTAAGTGCTTTAGCAGGTCTGCCTTTCAGCTGAGGGAGACAGGCTTACAGCCTTGTTTTACAATGTTCTTGCTTTATATTTGTCATTTCCCATTCCCTTGGCTGAGCAGCTGGTGGAGAGGGTCCCTGCTCCGGTGGGCACCTTGTGCAAGAGGTGCCTCAGTCACCTAAAGGCTGGCAGAGTCCCCTCGCAGGGGGCATGAAGTGAGTCCCATTGAGGGATGGGATTTTAGAGATCCTTCTCTTTGTATTGTTTTGTTTGGGCAAGTTTAGGCAGCTCCCTGTGCAGTGTGCTAGTTTATACAGCTTATTCTTTAATGCCTAATTTCCCCCAACACCACGCAGGGAGCCTAAGCCAGAGGTATATAGGTGGCTGTGACTTGTCCCAGTGTCCACGTCCCTCCTTGGACCCAGCTCCTGCTCCTCTGCCGCTGCTGAGAGAGAATTTGCAAAGTGCCTCCCACTCTCCATAAACACATCCACACTCCTGTGCACTCCTGAGTAATGGCAGTTGGAGGAGAGGTCTCCTGCAGTTCTTTCTACCACAGCTAAATGTTCACTTGATTGCTTTTAGATGGGCCAATTAAGAATGAAAAGGGAAAGTGAACAGCATGGTTTTGTTTTGTTTTAAAAATGTCAGGTTTGCCAAGTTTATTAAGTGGGAGCTCAGAATTAATATTGAATTTTCAAAGATTGACTCCAATAAAGTTTGAGGAAAGAAAGCGGAGGGACGTGTCCTTCCCCTTGTCCCTGTCAGGGAAACTTGCTGCCCTGTATCTATGTCTGGATCTCATGGCACCAGTCACTTAACCAATGCTGCAGCTGACACCTGTAATGAGAGAATGGGGTTTCTGTTGTTTGTCTGAAGGTCTGTTCACTTCCTTATTGCCGCTGGCAAGAGGCAGGAAATTCGATGGAGAAGGATTCAGACTAAAAGAAATCCTTTCTAATGGTGAGGAAAGAAGAGCTGTAGAGCCAGTTGTCTGTGAAGGCTGAGGCTCTCCATCGCTAGAGGTAGATTAAAAATGGGGAGAAAAGCAGCTGTCAGAAACAGCACAGTTGGAGCCAGTCCTATATGGGGCTAAATGAGCTAGACAGCTTCTCCGTGGTCCTCCAAACCCCTCTGCTGTGGTTTTGGCCCTCCTTTCACCAGGCCCAAGGCTTTATGAAGAGTTTCTTAATTTAATGGTCCCCGGGTTTTTCTGGTTTCTAAAGAGCAGAGAAGTTGGAACGATATGAAATTGTCCTTAGAGTAGGTGGAGAATAGGCAAAAAGAAGTGGTTTACAAGTGCTTTGTAAGGCTGGGAAATGGCCTTAATTTCAGAAGATTTAGGGCTACCATAGCTAACCACGTGCTTCCTGCAGTCCACCTGCATTGCATTGCCTTGTGTGAGAGCAACTTTGCTCTGTGGTGGCTGCTCTTCCCTCACAGTAAAGGCCCCGCAATCATTAACAGTGACCAGATTTCCCTTTTAGGACAAGGGAAAGAAATCCAGGTCTGGAGAAGTTAAAATCCAGCCATTTCTACATTATTTTCTAGGGTTATTCAGTCTGATATAGATGCAAGAGTGATCCATTACATACATGACTCCCCAACTTGAATTTGTCAAGACTGGAGTGAATGAGTTTGGGACTCAGTTGCACAAAACACAAAATAGTTTTATTTTTACTGTATCTTCTCCCTCATGTTACTCCCAAATTTCACCATTTTCAAAACAGCAGTGGAACGATTATTTGCTCAGTGAAAATAAACAAAGCTTTGAATTCCCAAGTTTGGTCTACAGAAAGGGAAGCTTGTATTCAAACATTTATACTGTCCATATTTTCAAGTTGCTTTTGTTGTTCTAGAGGCCCATAGCAAATTCTATTTATTGCTTGTATTAATAATGAGAATTCCCATTGTCATTATTACTATTATTATTTTAATACATAGGCTGTGTGCCAGCATCTCCTGTGGATCCTCCAAGACAAACATCAGGTGGTTCCAAGCCGCTTCCTCAACCTGGGGTTTGGTAGAGCTACACTGATTTACATCAACTGAGGATTCAGCCCAAAGTCCCTATTGAAAGTGACAGAAAGCTTTTTGCTGGGCTGTCTCTCTCTTGGAAAGATAACGCTTTTCACAGCAAAGCTGTTATTCGGCATGTTCCCTTATGTAACAGCACTGTTAGCAAAGTAGAGACCAAAAAAGATGAGGACGCTAATACACATGGAAAGGTTCAGGGTGCTGAAGTGAGCAACCTCTCCGCAGCATGATGTTGTGCTATTATTGAACAAGTCCGCACAAATAATGGGTTTTTAGGGAAATCTGTTCTTCAGTTTCTACAGATATCTTCAATCTCAATTTGTGTGGAATGGAGGTTTAAATGTAAATATGATTCTGGCCTTTGACTATGCCTGTGTTAATCTGCCTAGCAAAAATCTTCCTGTTCTGCCCTCTGCCCATATTTCTGTTTCAATACATATCTGAAATATTCCCGTGTCTTCTCCAATCACAATCAAACCAGTTAGCCAAGCTGACTGCCTTCCTGTTGAAGTGGTGTGTTGGAGGTTTTATACCTTTCCTTGGCCTCTAGTCAACCTGTCCACAAGATGGCATTGGATTTGTCCTAGTTATGGGGAATGCAGCAATTAATTCCTCTGGCATGTACATGACTGGAGACGTAGAGCTCAGCTCACTCTTGGAGGTTAGGGCACATGAAATCTGAACTGTGACTGCTGCACATCCCCAGCAGTGCCAGGAAATCCTGCCCAGCTAGTTCAGTGAGGGCTGTGGCTCCCCTTTTGCTCACCACTGCTTTGCAATTATATGCCCCTTCTGCGCTCTCTCTACCCCATGGGATGTCATGGCCCTCCTGCTGTCTTGTCATGATGTTCTGGGTGTCTTCTCAGGCTGTCTTGCCACAGGGCACGAGCATGGGTGTACCAAAGTACCCCTATTTCCTTCTGCTAAAACCTTTGATCTGTTGGTTTAGTTCAGAGCTGATTCAATTCTTCAACCATCACCATGTTTAAGAAGTGTGTGGATTGAAGAGCAAGAGAAGCCTTTTATTTGTTTGTTTGCTTGTTTATTTTGGGAGGGTTATATTACAAACATCTATCCTAAAGCCCAGCCCAGATATTCGTTTACTGCAGGAATCCGGAGCTGCAGGAGCCTGGTAGCTCACTATTAATCTGGGAGTGGTTCTGTCCTCTTGGGCTTGTTTCATACCAGGATTAATAAGCAAAGATTGGCCTGTAAAACTCATACAGATTGCAATTCCCTCCCAATAAAACACTCTTCCTTTTGATGGAGAAGCATTTTTTTCCCTTCTAACTTTCTCAGTTTTTCTCTCTCTAGATCTAACTTTTCTGTAGTCTGAATGCAGGCATGTGTAAAAAATCGGGGTGAGAGGATTTGCTCTCTAGGCAAAGAAAACACCGGAGGTTAATTAAAAACAAAAGGAAGCGTAACAAACAACCCTCACTCTCTCCCCCTTCTACCCACATGGACCCTCCAAACCCAGGGGCTCATGCAGGCATGGAGTTAGCCAGGACCAGGATGGAGGCAAGAGCCCTGGAGGAGAAAAAGGGTTTGTAATCTTTGAACGAAAGAAAGGGTGCGGGGAGACCATCCCATCAGTGTAATCCCAGCGGCAATTTCATCTAGGCCTGTTGTTTCTTAATGAGTTTTTATCCATCTTTAATTTGACGGGTCTTCTTTCCCAAATGAGGGCTAAGATGGCAAGGGGGAGGGGAAGCAGAGTAGTAGGGCAGAGAGCCAGCCCTCCGGCAGTATGTATTTTTTCTATATTTCTTTCACTCGTAACTGGTTGCTAAGATCTCTTTCTTACATTTTTCTCCTTCCTTTGGCTAATATTACAGTTATGTTTCAAAATACGTATTCTACATGAATGTAGGGAAATAACAAGGGGCCCATCAAGCCAGGCTATCTAACCAGTACCACCTGACCACAGGAGCCAACAGCAGGTAGGAGTATAAAATATAACAAAAATGTACTGCACTGCTTTGCCCACAATACAGCCTCAAACAGCCAGGCTCAGGATTTCCTTGCAGCCGTTTTCGCAGGGTGGATTTTTCACCCATGAATTTCTCTGGTCATTTTTCTTGCACCCATGTAAACGTTTAGCATGTGTGATTCTCAGAAGCAGGGTGTTTCATGGATCGATTGCACTTTGGGTGAGCGGTGTCTGCCAGGTGGTCATTAGCATGTCCACATGCCTCCAGCCATTTGAGGGTTAATTTAGGGTAGCTGTGGTTAGTAAGCAATGAGCAATCATGGATATGTTTTGAGCATGGACAGGTGAATTTACAACTTGTCACCTTTTCTTCTTTCATCTTTTCTTTGTGGAATTGTTGGTTGGTTTTTGGTTTTTGCTCTTGCCTGGTGTCTCCTCTAGTTGTGTTTAACATCCTTCATTTTCTGTGGGTTGCTCAGACATGGAAGCAATGGATTAGAATCTTGAATGGGAAGAGACTGCTTGGCAGAAGTCTCCAAGTACTGTGAGATTACGAAAGCAGATTACAAAGATATGTCACAGTGCCCAAAGTCATTCTCGGTGTGTGAGGGAGGCAGGAAGCCCACAGCTGGCCAGTCTAACCCAGGTAGCAAGCATCTTCAAAGTGTCTAAGTAAAAAGATGAGGAGAAAAAAGCCAAGAAACTCATCAAGAAGAGAAAACTATCTTGTTGTATGTTTTGTTGTTGTTGTTTTCTGGCTTACATCTTATATTGGACCATATTGAACTGGTTACATCAAGCCATAATAGTATTTAAAGGGAAAAGTGACAGAGTTGCTAGGTCAAGGAACAAGTATGTTGAGGGCAAGAGGAGTTGAGGGAATATCCCATCTTGTGTTGTGGTGGAGCTCGGCTGCCCACCTGAGTGAAACTACCACAAGTGGTATGGCTTCCCTGTGCTTAGATACTATCTAGTACTTACTGTAAAGTACAGGTGCATCTTTCCACCAAGGCGTTCATCACAGACTGAAGTCCAAGCCAAGCTCAAGAGCAGGCTTGTCTATTTTTGTTGCTGGGTCTCGCCCCTCTCCTCCTTCCCCTCCCAACCGTACACCCACCTCCCATTAGAGGAGTAAACTTTGAATGAAGTATTTTGCACTTCTCTACCACTGCATTACATCCCGCTGGCCATGTCTTGACGGGATGCATCAGTCAATAACGATGCAATATTAAAGGGTAATGACACAGCCACGCAGAGTAATGAGAGAAAGCAATTTCTCTCACTATTTAGCCATTTACCAATCGATTGGATTCAAAACCATCAAGTCAAAAACATAGGGAGTGGGCTGAGTCCAAGAGGGGACAATGCACATCCCTGTAATATAGTGGTTCTGCTCAGCTGGCTGACAAAAAACATCTAAGCAAATACATTTGAGTCAAATTCTGCTCAGAGTCTGATGTCAGAGCAGAGCAAAGGCAATTAACCTGGATATGGACTTGTAGGGTGAAAAAATGATGAGTAAAGAGTAAAGAGACTGGTTCTCATTGAGAGCAAGAGTTGAGGCGTGTGTTACTTCACCAGCCTAATTAATATGGGTGCATCTATCTCTATAGACTTCGTCTCAAAAGTGCAACTCCACTTTGCAGCCCCTCCTCTGAGCATCTTCATGGGCTCAGAAAACAGCTGTGGTTCTCATGAGCTGCCCCCAGAGAAGATTAAGGTGGACAAACTACTTATAGTCAGACAGAATGTGAAACCCAGATAAATCCCTAGATTTAACAGCAGATTGATAATAGGAGCCCACCTGTATTCCCTGCTTGTGAGACAGGGGATCTGCAGCAAGCAGAGCCTGAAGACCGTATGTGGCCAGGAAAATGGCACTTGGAAAAAGTAGGAGACAGATTTTATCCACTCTATTTTAAATGTGAAATGAGGGTGAAATCTCCAAAATGCTGCTCTGAAAGCAAGGAATGGTGTTGGTGAGGACTTCTCAGGTCAGGAAGAGGACAGGGTTCCATCAGTGGGACCACTATTTTGGTTTCTTCCACTGGGCATTTCAGGTGGATGTGGCAGGACCCTTCTGCATATTCATTGCCTCTTATTTCCAATGGAGGCATGGATATTCCAGCCTTTAAAAAACAATGAGGATGTCCCTTGCTGTAAAAGATCCTCAGATCTTGCAATTGTGCAAAGATATTTACAAAATGTGCCTTGCAAAAAGTATTTAGGTTCAGAAAGAAAGGTGGCAAACTGTATCTGATTGTCATACATTGGAGTATTTGGCTTTACTAGCCACAGGCATCCCGCAGTAGCCACATCCATGCAGGGAAAAGGCAAACACACACTGTAACACAAGAGCAGTCCTGTGTGAGGTGATGCCCTAAAAAACTGTGCACAAGTATTTGGGCAAGGCAGTGAGGAGAAGGGTAGAGTGGAAGAAGAATTGCTGGGACTCTGAAAGTGAGTGGTCCATGGTCCTGGGCCAGGGAGGTGTGGAAAGCAGAGCACGGAGAAAGGAGGGGGATGAGGGGATGGCAAGGCATTTATTTTTTTAATTTTCTTCTCTTAGAGCTGTTTATAGGTGTGATCCTACAACTGCAGAGTGTAAATCCTGCAGAAGCTGTAGCGATTTCCAGCTCTGGCACCTAATGGCAGTGTAACAGCCCAGGTAGCTGTGAGCACTAGCTCAGTTCAGACTTAACTCCAGGCATCGGCATCCTTGCACACAAGCCCCCGGTCTTGGGAAGCTCTGTTCCATGTTTCCTTCCTTAGGCTCTGCCCTCCCAGAATTAAGCAGAGTTAGCCCTTCCACTTTTGCCTGGCAAAAGCCATGGGGATCATTAATGATTTTAGATCAGCCCAGTGTCCAGCTCGTGCCTTCACCTCAGCAGCCAGCCTGGCTGCCACAAAAGAGAGGCCATGGCAGCAGGCTGATTTCCCGTCTGGCCGGAGGAGGAGCACGTCTGTCTGCAGGACCAGCCCCTGCCTTTACCTAAAGCCCTAAAAACGCCGATGAACTGGCTTAGGGTTCACTTGTGGAGCTTGAACAGGCAGACTGACCAGTTGGCCATGCACAGGAGGCCACAATCAAGGCTCAAGTGGTCCCTTATGGCCTGGGCTATGTGAGCAAAGGGGGTAAATTTCTGAACTGGAGCAGTGTGATGATCTCCTCACCTGCCAGAAGCTATCTTCTGCCAGCACTTTGCCCGTGGAGCAGTGCTGGTGCAGAGAGGAGGGGACGTGAGCACATCCCCACGGTCTCCTCTGCTACACAGGCTGCTCAGGCCTTGGGATGCGTCTGTGCAGCACCTAACCCAATGGGGCTTCTAACTGCGACCATAATAGAAATAACATATAGTAATAAAGTAAATAGACAGTAAAACTGTCTTCTATAATGTTATTCTCCAGGCTAAATGAGATGCCAAAAATGAACAAACAGCCTCCAAGTGATATTAAAATGTCTTTCACTTTTAATAATTTAAGGGACATACTAGTGAGAAAGATAAGGAAACTTTAAAATACATTATTTTTTGGCATGATGTTCTCTTCCGCAGACTCTCTCCTGTCTGGTCCACTGAGGACTGGTTGATATATCCTAGACTGAAGCAGAGCATTTTAATAAGTTATTGGGGCAAAAAGTTGCCCTCTATTTTATTTTATTTGGGAAGTTTGCCTTAGGACAAATGGTTTTATTTTGGTTTTTGGTTTTTGTTTTTTTTTGTTCTGTAAATGGATTTACTCCTCTCCTTACCTCCCACCCTCTCTCTCTCCCCTCTTGCCCCCCTTCCATCTCTCTTTCTTTCTTTCTCTCATTCTTTTTCCTGGTTTGAAAAGCCCTAGACTGTCTCCTTGAGTGGTAAGGACAAACTGGCAATAATTTATGTTATAGCGTGATATGAAAAAAAATACATTACACTATAAATTATAATATGAAGGGTGAAATGCCAGGAAGGATGCCAAATGCCGGTGGAAGTCCCATTAGACAACGGAGTTCTATTGCCTACCGTTCCCCACAGAAATCTTAGAAGGTTTGCATGAAACTGTTTGCTGTGAGGGGGGGGAGGCTAGGGAGGGGGGAGGGGGGCAGGAGAAGTATAACAGATAAAATACATAATCAGTCAAGTGGAGATAGGAATTTTTTGTTAATGCCTACAAAGAAAGGTGACTTGCAGACACAGCTATAGCAATTACAAATGGGGCCACCTGGGGTATTGTAACGCTGGCTCAAGCTTGGGCAGGGGCAGCAGGGAGGAGGCTGTGCTGGGGGTGTGTAGTGCTGCATCATGGTTGAGGGGCTCGTGGATTTTGTCTTCACAGAGGAGTCTGGTTCCTCAGGGTTTTGGGTAGCCCCGCTAATTGCTGCAGGTGTGGGGGCTGTTTGTGTCCATGCCATGCTCTGGTGGGTCCCCTCCATGAACAGGACTCCTTAAGGGTGGAAATGAAGAACATCTCTCAGGGGAGAATGGCACCAAGGGACAGATCTGGAGTTCATCACTGACCTTGTGGTGTGAACTATTGTTTGTGAAGTCAGATGTCTGGAGAGACGTGGGTCATTTCATACGCAGTGTCCCACGCTTCTCCAAACACTCACAACCAACCAGCACCTGAGACGATCATTGCTCTCTACAGCTGCCTGAAAGCAGGTTGTGGGGAGCTGGGGGTTGGCCTCTTCTCACAGGTAACTAGCGATAGGACAAGAAGGAATGGCCTCAAGTAGCGCCAGGGGAGGTTAAGGTTAGAAATGAGGAGACATTTCTTCTCAGAAAGAGCAGTCAGGCGTTGGGATGGGTTTCCCAGGGAGGTGGTGGAGTCACCGTCTCTGGGGGTGTTCAAGGAAAGGTTGGACGTGGTGCTTAGGGATATGGTTTAGTGGGTGACATTGGTAGTAGGGTGATTATACCATCACCCTACTACCAATGACCAGATGATCTTGGAGGCCTTTTCCAACCTTACTGATTCTATGATTGCTTCTAAGGGCCTGGGGCCTGGTAGGCCATGGGGCAGACCTGTGCAGTCATCCTCATCTTGGTGTAGTCATCCTGGTGTAGGGCCCAAGACATTTGCGTTACCTGTCCCCTGGCTATTATTTAATTCACATTGTCTCGCACACCATCCCTTCCACCCAACCTCAGCCCAAGAGTCTCTCTCTCCTTATATGTGACCTCCTTTGTTTCACCCCAGTGTTTTTCTGAGCACCCAACAACCATATTGTACCTTGAAAACCATGTATATCAGACACATGCACAGATAAGGTGCAGCCCCCCCACAGTGTAAGAGAAACAAGTGAGCAATTCCTCCCTTTGTTCCTCAGCTGTCCCCAAGTGTGCAACTCTTGTTTGTGCAGCATCTGGCACAGCAGTGCTCTGATACGAAGCGTACACAATGATTTTGGCCAAATTATTAATGATGACACCAAAAATGAAAGTTGAGGCAAATGAATTAATTTGCAGGAGAGGCTATGGATTGTTGATACAGGGTGGGGTCATTGTACACCCAGGGCTGCCGTGACTGGTGAGGCTTCTGCTTCATTCCTACCTCACATCTGGTGAAACAACTGTTTGAATCCAGACTTTTGAGCCAAATTTTATGACACTGTAATGTTCATGGAGAAGCTCAAATCTTTTCTGGACATCAAGTAATGAAATGGGATGAGTTCATTATAGGAAAGAGAAAAAAATTCTGATGAACTGAGACTATGTCTGTTTTCCTTTAAAGATAAAGGAAATAAAAGACAGGAAAAAAGGATTATTATTTTACTTAAAAAAAAATAAACACAGAAAAACCAAAAACATACGCAACATCCCAATCAATGGAGAGAAAAGCAGCTTTGAGTGCCTTATTGAACTGACCTACAGAAAAAGCTTCAGAGCTTCAAGCCCAAACAAGTCCCTGATAAGATGTGAAATGCAATGGAAAAATCATTTAGAGAGAACAACAGAGAAGCTGATTTTGCTCTAGTTTTACAGGTCAGTTCAATAAAGGTTTCTGAACTCTCTTTTCTGTGTAATTCTAAAGAAGGGTCATTTAATTAATATATTTATCTGGAGGAAGGGAAAAGAGGAGCAAGGGAGGAGGAAAGCAAACTTAAAACAAATATTGTATTTCATATCGAGCATTGCAGGACTTGCTCAAGACTGGCACATGAACTCTCCGGGTACCCACAACTCTTCATTGCACATGGTTGCAGTTTTAGCCTCATCCTTTAATTTGCTATATAAATTATTACAAAAATGATGGAATCCAGAGAGGAGAGACACAAGCAAGCACATTTCTTACTCTTGTTTTCCTTCTCTGTGATTCGTTTCCAACCAGCCCCCGTGGTTTTATGAGAAGTTGAAAGATGGTGTAAACTTTTATATTATCTCCCTGCCAGCCTCCAGAAGAGTTTCTGGTGCTGCTCAGGTGCTCCTTACCTTGTGACTCATGGATGTAAAACTGTGGGGCTCAGTCCTTGGGTCTGCGACATCCCTCTGCCCCTCTCCCTGCTCCTACCTTTAACTCTGCAGACCTCAGCAAGCTGCAGACTTCAGAGTCTGGAGCCTCTCCACATCCTCTGGTGGAGGGACCTTGGGCTGAAGCTATCTCTTGGTCTCTTGACACTTCTGTTTCTCATGTAGGCTGGGCGTGCATGGTATGGGTACATGAAGGAGAACTGCATCTGAGTTTGGGCAGGGAAGACCATGCCTGTCTCGGTGCCAGTCTGGGACACCAAACGGGGGAGATTGGTGATAAGACCTGGGGTCTCTGCAAGACCCTGTTTAACCTGGGCTCTGAAGCCTTTCCGTGCTGCCGTAGGTCTAGTTCTGCCTCATAGAGACAAAAGCTTTCTGCCACCACAAGTAACCTGAGAGGGTCCACTGTGCAGTACCCTGTGAACTATCTGTTTAGGAACTCCATTAATAATTGCAATAATCGAGTTTTGTGTGCAAGAATAGGGTAAAATCACTTGAAGTAGTGTGTGGGCCCTCTGGTGGTGATCCCCTTTAAAACCCACACTAGTGAAGGTAGCAGTACGTCTGGAGCTGGGCCTGGCATGTTTGCGTGCATGTGTCATAAATAGAGTTATCTGGTGCCATCTGCGTTCCTGCAGCTCTTCCACGTTATTTTCGTATTGCCAAAAGATGGAGAGCGCTCCCCCTGCCCCCTCCCTAACAACATGTTTATAAAAAGGGTGTTTTGCACTGAAGGGAGGAAAAGGGTTAACAGACAAACTTTTTGCAGTGAGAGGGAGAGCTGAGCCTTTGAGCTCTCTGGGAGACTGAAGTGTGGAGAAGTGGGGAAAAAGGCTTCCTCTCCGTCCCTGCAACAATGCGGTCTGTAAAAAAAAAAAAAAAAAAAAAAACTGAAAGATTTTTTTTCATGTTCTTCCAAATATCACTTCTGCTTGTCACAATATTTATAAAAACCCTCTTGCTATCTCAAGCTGCACAGCCTTTGGCTCAGGTTCCTGCTTATGCAAAACAGGGTCATAAACATGTCACTGTGTATTTGATAAATCCATCTTCCTCTTGTCATTGTCACCAAGAAGCTGAGATGACGGGAGATTACTCCGTCAAATCGCCGTGGAAACGCCTGCAGAGTTTATGAATTTTCATAGGATGTAAGTCCTTTTTAATGGGAAGTAGGGCCCAGTGAAAGCTTACTATTTTTAAAGAAAAGTGCGTGCATCTGTGTGTCTGCATCTGTGTGTGGGAATAAACTGTGTGGCTGAATCTTTCCCTGACACACATGAGGAGTTACGCCAGTGCATTCCACTTGAGAGTCTCGCTGTAAGTTTGTGCCCATTTCCCTGTATCTATTTCTCTCTATATGACCCCATTTCACATTTATATTAAGGCTCGCCTAAGCCATGCTGCATGTGTAAAAGGGACATTAAATAAGTGCAAATGCCATTAGAGTGTATTTACTGATCTAACACATTTCCTGTGAGCATTTTCATTACCACGTTTTGAAATGCTCACCTCTGCCTCTGCCCCCCCTCTTTGTCTGCAATCTGCAGAAGGCACCAGCCCATCTTCAGTGAGAACTGCCTCTGTGTCAGGGTTCAAAGGCCACCTGGGTTTCTCTTCCTGTAGCAAAGCTTAAAAGCAAACAAGGTTCGCAGTTTTCCAAATAGGAAAGGTGTCCTTTTCTTGCTCCTCACTGGAGCCAAAAATGACTGAAGGAATTATGCTCAAACTTCAGCAACATAAGAGAAAATAGGTAAATATGGGTGCTAACATTTGGATATGGAACCCAGCTGGACCAGGCAATGAACACAGCTGAGAAGCTGCGAGGTGCTGTGGTGTCGCTGCAGGACCGAGCTCCTCTGGAGGATGGCAGTGCATGATGGTGAACGGCCAGCTCATGAGGGAAACCAGAGCAGATCTGGCCTCCACTTTTCAGCTAAAATATCCTAGGTTTATCATGGAAACATTGGTGGGAAGGGGCCCCTGATGGTCTTTGGTCCAGCCTTTCCTTCAAAGCAGTGCTGTCACCTACATGTGTTCAGAGGAGCGGTGGCTTGGTCTCGCTGTGTCTCAGGAATATCTGTATGGGATGTGCAGAGTTCCCAGATGTCTGACAAAAATCCAGTGAGGTCAGGTACCTGAGACTTCTTCCTCAGGCCTCCCAGGGGCAACCTGGAGATGGGGAGCCCAGGGCACCTCAAGACTCAGTGTCCCTCAGTGAAACCATGCTCTAACCATGCAGGGCAGGCGTGAGCTGAGATGTTGCCTTCACTGCAGAGAAGCCTACGTGGGCACACCTGAGCTGTCCCTTCAGCATCACACGGGTACAACAGGCAGCTGAGCTCAGGACAGACCAACACCTAGTGGTGACACCTTCAGCATTTCAGTGGCATTTTTTGCACCTTCCGCTGCCATTCGTGTTGCTGCAGTTCTACAGCTAACACCCAGCCCACGGAGTTTAGGACTAGCTCTGCTGAGTAGACTCAGCTTTTAGGCTTAATTTTTATTTATGATCAGTGGGAATGTGTTCCTGTGACCCCAGAGCCTTCTCTTCACATTGAAGTTGTCTTGCCTTCACTTTCCAACACATTCAAGTGGTGCAACCTCCTGCTGGGGCAAGAGTACGAAAAGCTTTTAAGCCAGTACCTCTGTGTTTTGCTGCTATCATTGCACTGCTAACAAAACCAGAACCTTCCCCAAATAGCTGCCCGAGTACGAAGCTGCAAAAAGGGGAGGCTACAGATACTTATTGTCATTGCAAGCCTTAAAGGGAGCTAACTACACACCTTCGACCCTCATTGCAGCAGTTTCTGCAGTATGTTCAGTGTCTGTGAGTTGGTGCATTTACCCAAACAGCGAGCTGAGCAGAAACTGGTTCAGTCTTAACCAAAGGAACCACAGCTGCTGGTTATAACCCGTCTGCACTGTGTGTGGCTGTGGGTGTGTGTAAACCAGTGCCATGTCCAGGAGAGCTGGACTTCAGTGGGGTTTTTAACTGATATCGCACAAGGGGAAGGGTCGATTTTCATCTCCTTGAGAAACATTATAAAGGCAATCTTTTCTCTCATCAAGTGCAGCAGGTTTCTCAGTTTCCTTCTGGTTCTGCTTCATGTCTACCTTCAAGTCCTCACATATCTGGGCAAGTGAAAGCAAATGTGGACATAGTTCCTGTTCACTTCAGCAATTCAAGTATTGAAAATGCCTTTCAGAGATGCTTGCAGGCTGTCCCACATACATAACAGAGCTGATGGTGTGTGATTACCCAGCAGCAGCTTCAGGAGGTCCTCTTTGCCTGTCAGGACTTTCAGGACCTGTGCTAGGGCTTGTATTACTACTGTCTGGGCTTCTGTGAATGATGTATTTTTATTTCTAACCCCTGCATACTTTAGACTCCCATTGCTTCATCTCCACAAATTCCATGCCAAAACCCAGAGGCTTGACCATTAGAAGTCAAGCCTGCTGCACACACAGTGGATGGGATCCCTTCCCCAGTATATTAAGTTGGTGCCTTTCCTTTCAGCAGTCCACAAGTGTTGCAGAGATCGTGCACACTGAGTTGTATTAACAAGCCATTAGGAAGTGGAGCAAGACTAAGAGGAAAAGAAGGAAAATCTGGCAAACCATTACCTAATATCACAATTCCATACACTTCCTAAAAGCTGCTGGCAGCTTTATATTTTTCATATGGAATGAGAGCATGCAGCATAAGGAAGTCTAATAAAAGCAGGAGTATCGTCCTGCTTCGGTACTTTAAAAAAAAAAAAAATCTGCTTTGCAGTGAAGGCTAGAATCTTGTCTCTTTGTTTTGCAAGCAAACAGCAGCTTATCCTTCTCAAGCTTAATGTTCTTACTTTCGGAGGGTAGAAGTAATTCTCAGAGAGTTTACAAGAGAAACCTATTCATTAACTTATAAGTTAAAATTAATTAAAAATTGAATTCTTTAAGAAATGTAGCATCTGTGCTCACATTCTCTTCAGCCAAATGATGTCAATAAGAGAATAGCTCAGACTTCAAACTTTCCGTATAGTTGCAGTTAATTGAATTCTTATGCTTGGGGTATTCTTGAAGAAATTAGGAAGTAATTAGGCTATGCTATTAACAATTGTATCTGATTGATCTGATGGTATAGCCAACAAACAGGCCAAGGTCAACAGCTTATTCAGCTCTTAAGATTGATATGATCTCAGAGATGATGCAATGGACCCCATCCCTTCCTCTGTCGATAATTTGCTTGCTGGAGCTCTGCCAGCTCTGCTGGGAGTTATGTCACATTATTTGGACCCAATCTACCTTCTACTGTACAAAGTCCACCACTGCATGCCAGGTTGGGCATCTGTGCTCGAGAGACTGTGAGTTGCTGTGCAGCTTACACCACCAGGCAGCACCATGGCAGCTCCTCAGCTTTGTCCACAGCCCTTCAGCTTTTGTCCATAGCTCCCTCAGGTAGTTCAAAACCAGGTTTCCCATTCATAGAATCACAGAATCACAGAATATCCTGCTTTGGAAGGCACCCACAAGGTTCATCAAGTCCAGCTTCCGGCTCCACACAGGACCATCCAAAAACCAAACCCTATGTTTGAGAGCCTTGTCCAAGCACTCCTTGAACTCCAGCAGGCTTGGTGCCATGACCATCTCCTTGAGGAGCCTGTCCCAGTGCCCGACCACCCTCTCGGTGAAGAAAATTTCCCTAACACCCAGCCCGAACCTCAGGTGCAGGGCTAGACCAAGTGAGCAAATCTCAATGCACAAACCAACCACATGATTGGAAAGAGCTGTCCTAGACCTTCGTCCACCAGTGACCCAGGTTAGCTAGTCACAAAAAAAAAGCAGTCAAAATGTGAAGGCAAAGTTCAGCAGCCTGGTTTGGCTGCTTGCATAGCTGTTGCTCTGAGCAGCAGTTACAAATCCAGTTTAACAGGCCAGCACTCAGACTCGTTGCATTGATCCAGCACACCAGTGGATTTGTTCTTAAGAATGAAGTCAAAACTCCCTTTGGCTTTGCCAGGGTCTGGTTTTCACCCTGCAGAGCTACAAATCAATAGAAACATTGGAAGGCAGAACTCACTGTAAATGCCTCTGAAAGGGGAGGTATGGAAAATGCAATTATCCAGAGAAGGAAATAACAAGACAACCTTTTCTTTTTCTTTTTTTCTTTTTAATTTCCTCTTCTGGTGGAGAGTAGTATCTCAGGAATAGACAAGAAGTATTTGGGGCATTTTATAATTCCTCCAAGCTGAGTAGTAAGAACGCTACAAATTCTGTTTTGGACTGGATTACAGAGATGCAGATGTGTGATACTATATTATTTTTCAGTCTGTTAAACAGTGTCATCATTAGAAAAAAAGATATGTCTGTAAAAACTCTTATAATGGGGTATTACGAGAACATTTCTCAGTTACTTCATGATGCCACTGATAACCAAGCCTCAGTGGTAGTGATGTTATTTGTGGATATGGCACAAGAGTTGTCTGCCAGTGCCTTAAAAATGAACATCTCTTAGGATTACACCAGAATCCATTTAGGAATACTGATGGTAAGTTTCTGGTATGTGTTATTAGCCTTTAACATCATTTTACTGGGAGCTTGGTTTCTTGGATGTGTTCTGCATTGCGTTCATACATGCATTGTTGCAATGAGTTTGGAGTTGTTCAGCCAGAGGTAGCTCCACTTTAGTCCCTCTGAAAACGGGAAGACAGGACGGGACATGATTTTCTGTATGTGTGTGACTCCATTCCTGCCCTTTAAATGCAGCTACCTCAGGTGCAGAACATGGCAGCTTTTTAACAACTTTCAGTAGTGGAGGATAGCTCCTGCAAGTCAAACTGATTGAGGGCTATCTGACAGGGGGAAGGGGGAAACAAACTCCATGAATTATAGATGGAAATCTGTCTATTTTACCATTACTTATCCACAGTTGGAGCAGATTCATTCCTCTTGTGCCTCCCATTGTGCAGTTGTCCCCAGCGTACATTCACTCCCATTGTTTCTCCCTCCATATATTGTACATTCAGACCCTGTCTCAACTGTACATTCAGGCTCCGTTTGCAGGAGATCCATCCATGGGCTCAGCTGTTTCACAAACAGATCTAATAGCTGTAGTGTGCTCAGATGAGCATGATGGGTAATAGCAGAGCAGATTGAACTATATTGTCCCAGGAGTTCATATATTTTTATACACTCGTAGGGTACACATCATCTTGCTATGACAATGAGGCTAAGTCAAGCATCTCGGGAATGCAATAAAGCAGATTACAATACCGTTCTTTCACTCATTTTCAGTACGCTTCCCCTCCCACTTTCTTTTAACGACGTTAATCAATGCCAGTCTACTTTACACCCAACTCCCAAATGGTGGCTTGCTCCCCGCTCTCTCCCCACCCCCCCTCCACATTTAGCTTTTATCCCTCCTGAAGCAGGCTTCCATGGAGATAAAACTAGGAATTTGTTAAATATCAAAGAAAGTTAAGGACATGAATTTCAGCAGAAAAACTCCCAGCAATTCGAGCTTAAAAATGGCAAGGTTAATCATTTTTTCCCTCCCCAAGCCATGTCACATTATTAAGTGAAATAAAGCTGACAAAGGATCTCATATTCAAATAGCCAGCTTTCTCATTTACTACATTATTATTACCGTACACCTTTCTCGTGCAGGCATGCTAGGCAACTAAGAGCCTTGTTCTCCCTTCACACACAGGTGAGGGGCTCCCCAGCATCTCGGTACGAGCAACGGGTGTTCTTCCAGCGAGCGATGTCACCCTGCATGGGTGAATCACAGACATCATCCCAAAGCTGCAGAAGAGCACTTATGTCCCGTCCCTGGGCCATGCCCATTTACCGAGTGATAGCTGTATTCATCTCCTGTCATCTGATGCTTTGTGCAGCTTGCCCGCTTCCAGTTTGGGCAGAGTAATGCTCGTTTGTCACATGCATCAAGCAGGTAGATTTGCCCATGCTTTTCTTCGCTGGTTCCCACTGTAGTATTCCCCATTCCAAACATTTAAAATTAAGAGTCAAGCTGTACAGAAGCATGAAAGCTGCTTTAAAATCTTGAGTAGTTGTTTTTATTTTTTTATTTTTTTTAATAGGCACTCATGGGATTCTTTGAGTTTGTATCATGACTTTTTCTTTACTTGTTCATCTTTGTATTCCTCCAAGAGCTGAGGAATGGGGGAATGAGAGGTCCAGTGATTATGAAGCTTCAAAACATACTGTAAAAATAAGCCTGTAATGCTCGCTTCATTACAGGATTGCAGGTGCTGGTTTTAAAAGTTTTCAATAAAAGTGACAAAATTTATGTTGAGGGAAAATCTACTACTAAAACTGACAGACTGTACAATGCCAAAGTCAATGAAAAGCTGAAATCCATTATTCACGCAGGGCACAGACTCACTGGGATTACAGATCTGCAAGAGCAGGGTAGACAAACTTTTGTCCAGAGCAACACAGATAGAGTTGATCCTGTCATCTCACAAGAAAAATGAGCTCTTTCTAGGTGCCTCCTAGCCCAACAGTTGTGACAGCCTGTGCGCTCAATCGCGCTCTGCATTCAGATAGTCTATCCCACCTTGAAAGATCCCACTGAGTGCAGCAAACCATATATAAGGAAACACATCTTCCCCGCACTGACATCCGCCCGTCCCGAGGTAGCCACAAGCATCTATCTTAATGACCCGCAACACCACCAGACAACAAATATCAGAGAGAGTCTGAGATGATCGGCCAGTGTAAAATGAGCTGGAGAGGGCTCCGCATAGATTTACACCAGTGGAAAGTCGGGACCAGGGACAGAAAATCGTTACTACGTGCGATGGAAAGTAAATGTGTACCTTGGAAGGCCAAATACTGGCTTGGAATTGGAGATTAATTGTAACATAGATGGAGCTTTAGAAAATGTATCGTAACGTACAATCATCCTTAATGATATTGACTCCTCTCACAAGGGTGCTGTGAAGCTTCATGCTCTCATACCAGTGAGGCACTCAGAGACGCTCCGCTAGCAGGAGCCGTAGGAGTGCAGCTCAGAAAGGACACCACCTTCACGTTAATGTCCCTGGTAATAAAGAAAAAGAGGGAGAAAGATAAATCTGGGGATGATGGAGAAGTAGGCTAGTTTGACAAATTGACTGTGATTTCCTCTCCTTTTTTGCTAGCCTCTCTCTCCTTCATCACTCATCTTCTCCCTTCTGGACCCAACAGGACAAATTCTGAATTCCCCTGTTACATCTGCCTTCACCTCCCTTTATTAAAAAAAGGCTTTTATGTTCAGGGTAAAACGCATGTAAAATAGACACCAGTTAGCAATTAAAACCTATCTAGATTCAGGACTGGGGGTCAAAGCTGAGCTTGAACTTAGCAAACAGATTCCTGACAAGGATACCACCTTGCCAAAATCTTATAAATTGGGCTCCAAAGTGGCAGAAACTTCCTGGATAACCTGATGGTGAGGTTAATGGGTTTTGTGAGATTTTTACCTGCTGGGGGGCAAGTGACAAAGCAAGAGACTATTAGTCCTTTGGGTGTCTCTGATTCAGGCCATGTATTTTTAACACTCACATTGGAATTGGGATGCTTCTTTGTCCACACCTACAGGGTGAGTCACTGAGAGATATATAAATGCAAATCCTCTTTGGTGTCATTTCCCTCCCCTTCCCTTCAAGGAAGCCTCCCCACATTAGTATAGTTTATTTCATTAGCAGTACGAGGTACATCAGAGGTCCGGAAAAGAAATCTTGATCAATTTAATGGTACATTCTATGTATGTTTAAGAAGACCTTCATTTCCTAATCCCTTGTGGCTCCCCGAGCTGAGCCAGTCCTGAATGCCACCCCTTGGTCAGAGCTGTCTTCATCATACTGTGCACACCAGATTTATGGCCCCGGTCCTGTGCCTCACCAGCTTCCCTGTAATCAGGGTGAGTCTGTCTTACGACACCAAGGTAGTTAGGCTTCTTGTATCTCTTGGCCATGGATTTCCATTTGGCCTGATGTGCCTCAGATGGATGTGCGGATGTGCTGGCCACACTGTTTCAGTACTGTCCTCTGATTGTTAATGTTCAGTTCCAACACAAAAGCATGGTTATGCTTTTTTTTTTTTTTTTGTAAGGCCATCCAACTTCGTTTGCTAAATCAGATGTGACAGGCAGGGATTGCATCATGGTTTTACTACCTTTCACTCACTGGCTCGCTGTGCTTCCGAGCATGTAGTTAGGCTGGAGCAGAGGCAGCACTGAATTGGAGCCCCACAGTTCCTCCAAGCAAAGAACCTGGCTCTTTTCAAACCCATTTCAGGCATCTAGTAAGAAATGACAAAGCACATGTTGGCTAGGTTTTTGCAAGGAGGGAAGATAGGAGAAAGAAATAAGAAAATGAACTGTAAGATACAGAGGAGCTGCAGTGAGCTGTTAGCAGGACTGAGTAAGATATCGTTATCTGTAAACTTTCATGTCTCGCTGTCCTGTTATCATTACCAAATGATGCAATCTTAAGACATATATCAACACTAGTAAATTAAACCAGCCAAGGCCCATTTTCTGGCCCAAGGAACAAGTGACACAGTACAGCTTTTATCCACATAACTAAAATCTCTTCCACCCAGCACAGAGTGAATCTAAATTTTTTCCTGGAAGGGGTGCCTGGCCCATGACAATCCGGATGGCCATGGCACAGCGCCTGGGCCCGTGCCTTGACTCGATCTAGCTGATAGATACAGATAAAGCGACACTGTTAAGGCATTTTTATTCATCAAAGCCTTTGTTCCCATTTCAAAATTTGGGGAAAGAGATCCTTTCAACTATCTTTCATATCTGCACACTCCCCTCCAACTTCCATTCCAGTGGCTAGCTGTAAATTCAAGAAAAAAAAATGATCAAAAGATAGTTGCATGAGGATGAGGTTGCGATAGAAGGAAAGGATTTGGGTTATGTTTGAATCCTGATTATTAAAAGCAGATCTGAGCCTAAGTCACATAGAGATAGAGATTTCAACTCCCTGCATATACGTATCCCGGGCTTTATGGTTCTTCCTGTTATAAAGCACGGACTGCAGAATGGGACCGCAGCCCAGAAATATACATATCTCGTGAAGATCAGGGGTGTTAGAGCCTGAAAAACGGCTCCAGATTCATCTCTCATTGAGATTACCCTGTATAAAAAACACCGCGTGCAAATATCAGGCTACGTCTTGCTCCTGGGCAGAAAAGTGTTAGAAAAAGGGCAGATACCAGCAAATCTGTCCATGGGCAGAGAGGAATGAGTGGTGGCGAGGGGCTGAGGTAACTGTAAATTCAGAGCAAGGGAAAACATTATTATGGCAAAAGCAGTTCAGGCAATGGGGCTGGGCAGCTTGTGGCGGCGGTGCTGCTGGAGGCTGGGGCAGACGCGGGCGATGTCGGGGCGAGCGCTGTCCCCGCAATGCTCCAAGGCCACCTCACCTGCCCAGCCCCGAGCTCTGCCTGAGCCCTGCCTGGATGCCAGATCTTTGCATCTTTGTGAAGCTGTCCATGTCCAAAAAAGTGCAGAATTTACTCCGGGGGAAAAAAATGGAGCCCGAGTGCCATTAATAGGATCTATGGCGGCATTCCGTAATACATCAGTCCTACTTATAACATAATAGCCATATAACTCATACAGGGCTCTGGCTCATGTGAGGCATGGAGGTCTACATTACACAGGGGAGGAATAAGCAACACAGTCGCATATCCTGCAGCTGGGTCTGATTACAACACAAGCAGCAAGCTTTCCAGGCCTTAAATGCTGGAGGAAAGGACAAGGCATAGGAGCGGTTCCATCTCCGATTTTTATGAAAGCTAGAGCCTGTTCTTTGCGGGAGAACTCCAGCGATTCCCTGCAAAGCTCTGTGTGTACGTGTCTGTGATCCGCAATAATTGTTGGTTGCCTCAGCAGTGCAAGCGAGGAATGAATTGGTGACGGGAATTAAATTTGCCTTTTTCTTCTCTCGAGAGGTGATGCCATCGGTGAATGGAGAGGTGAAATGAGACATATTCTCAGATGTGGCAAATTGCTGCAGCTCGGCTGAAGTTAAGGAGCTCTGCTCCTCTATACCAGCTGAGGATATATTAAAGAATAAAAATATGAGGAAAACATTATTGTTACAGACCGGGTTTCTTTAAGGAAATAAAGAGCTCCGAACTTGCAGTATGACAGCTTTTTGCAGCCCTCTATTCACATGGTTAGGCATAGCAGGGTGACCAACTTCAGATCGGGCACAAAACACGTACAGTCTGAATCCAGTCCTTGATTTTTTTTTTCTTTAAGACCTGAATTCAAAGCTTTGGGCTTCCACTACAGCAGGTGATGAACATTACAAGTAGCTACAAGTGAACCTTTAAAGGCTTGAGCCTTTCAGAGAAAGCAACCTTTGCTGTGGAGACTCAGTATCAGACCTCAATAATTCATGCATTTTAAGCCCAGAAGAGACTGGTGTGACAATCTAAGCTAGCCTGCTACATAAAACAGGCCTTCAGACTGAATTATTTCCCAATTCAAGTCAGAGGGCTATTGTTGAAATAAAGTGTGAAGTAAAATATATATTTTAGAAAAACATCCAATCCCCCTTTAAAGTAGCTAGTGACAGATTATCTTCCATAATAAAGACTCCTAATAGTTAAATGGTCTTTAAAAGGGGGACCTCCTTTCTCCTTTACAAGTCAGGCTTCATATTGTAGGCTGCGGTTCTTTCTACATCCTTATTTGCTAAATTAAAAAGCCCTGTATTCTCAAATTTCTGTTCCACAGAAAGTGATTTAATCAACTCTTAATTTTCTCTTTGAGGAGATAGCTGGTGCCTGTAGTCTCTTGTGATAAAACTAGCATATGACAGATGCGTGTGACGCCGAATGTCTCAGGGTAGGTGAGCAGAGAGCTTCACAGCTTCTCCCATTGAAACAAAATTGTCAGGCAGCACGCTTACACCAGGTCTGGGGAAGTTCATATTTAAGGGGCTGAGGTAAACTCCTTTCTGCAGAAGATATAAATAGGCCCCAAAAGTCCTTAGATGTGTTCTCCTTGCCCTCTTTTCTTTCCTTTCCCCAACCAAGTAGCTGCTCATGGCAGTGCCATGGCAGTGCCACATGTGTCTGTGTACATCTGTAGGTTTAGGTGTTTTGTGGCTCAGGTCCAACCTTCAACTTGGAAAATGCTTCAGTAATAAATATTGCAGAAAAGAGTATGTGTCTTTAATAGGTTTAGTACTAGTATTTGCCAAACTTTCAAAGTAGCACAGGCAGTGATGAGGAGGCTCCTTTCCTTGCTCAAAATCTCATGGCTCGGATCCAGCCCCGGGATCTGAGTGGAGGCTCCAGTTTCAGTGGGAAGTTTGAGGTCCCGAGTAGGAGGTGAGAACTGTGTGCTTTCTGGGACGTGAGCTGCAGAGCTGATCCAAGAGGCAGTGCTCGTGTATTGCCTTCTGCAGCACGGGGCTTCCCTGGGCATCCTCGCTGGCGGTCTGATCTGTGTGCATGTAAGGCGATGTGAATATACCCTGTCATTCTCCACCACCAGCCTGGGTCATGGGGAGGGTAGCTTTTAGCAATAGAGGTTAAAAACTAGAAAGCCTGCTGCGGAATTAAGCCATAAGGTCTGGCTGGACAGGGAGAGGAAGAGGGGTGTATGGATAATTGCACCCATAGGGCAATTAGAGTTACAAGGAGCAGTGGAGCTCCTCGTCAGTCCCAAGAGTCTGATTAATTGGCAATAGCAACGCCCTTGGAGTTGCCTTATTGCTATTATGAAGCCAAGTCTTTATTTTTTTATTTTATTTTTTATTTATAAATGAAATATTTAAGTGCATGACTTTGATCGCCAGGATCTGCTAGTTAGTGCCGGCTTCAGCCACAAGGTGCCAAGATTAAAGATTCATCAAAGGCAAAGGATTAACCCACCCTGCTGGAATGCCAAGTAGCTGCTAAGGGAGAGGATGCTGTGCTAAAGGCCGGAGCAGGTCCTTTGCTTAGCTTGTTTCTCTAGGGCTGTGGATTTCGTGTCTCCCCCTTTGCTCCGCCACTATTTAGCTCGTTTACCCTTCTGTACCTGTGACTTGCCTAGGAGGAATAGGATGACACCAGCATTAAAAAGTAGAAACGCTCCACTAGGGTGGACTGTTCTGCTCTTAAAGAGAGCTGTTTGCAAAGATGATGTCCTGAAATGTCTAGGGCTGGGTATGCAGCCTCCTCCGTCTTGCTGTGTCTGATGGATAGAGGGCTCAGATGCCACCTGATGCACAAACCACACAGGTCCAGGTTTCCAGTGGTTAGGTTGCTAATGAAATGGAATCTCTTCAGGAATCTAAATTTCTTTGAAATCCCCCTTCTTAAATTCAGGCTGGTGACTTAACAGAATACACATTCGCATGCCGAGATTTATAAAAGTGGTCAGTACCTTTTGAGCCCCTCATTTTACCCTCAGGCATATTAAAGTGGTATTGCTGTCAGGGAACTGTGCCTTGTGGCTTTTGGAAGTCCCAAACCATCACCAGCATTGTAAGCTGCGCAGCTGAAATTGCTCCCCCTCCTGTAAATCCACGCCTGCTAATTCCTCAGGAACACCGAATTGTTCCAACAGCTCCCCCTGCCCCAAAAAGGACCAGAGGAAAGCAGAACTGTGTGAGCACCCGCTCCCTTGCAGCAGCCCACGGGGCTCTGCAAACCAGTCCGCTCACTGTTCGGCTTAATGGGATCTGTCAAGAGACAGAATAAATGGGGCAGGAGAGGAGCTGCCTCGGACGTACATGAGTTCATTCCAATAAGCTCTGTCTGTCTGCCTGCTGCCTGCCTGTCCCCCCGCACCACTGGGGCTCGTTCCAAGAGGAGGATAAATACATCCACTGCTTTCTTCTCACGTTGCTTTTTACCTTCCTTTCCTTTCCTTTCCTTTCCTTTCCTTTCCTTTCCTTTCCTTTCCTTTCCTTTCCTTTCCTTTCCTTTCCTTTCCTTTCCTTTCCTTTCCTTTCCTTTCCTTTCCTTTCCTTTCCTTTCCTTTCCTTTCCTTTCCTTTCCTTTCCTTTCCTTTCCTTTCCTTTCCTTTCCTTTCCTTTCCTTTCCTTTCCTTTCCTTTCCTTTCCTTTCCTTTCCTTTCCTTTCCTTTCCTTTCCTGTTTTTTCTTTTTCTCTTCTCTTCTCTTCTCTTCTCTTCTCTTCTCTTCTCTTCTCTTCTCTTCTCTTCTCTTCTCTTCTCTTCTCTTCTCTTCTCTTCTCTTCTCTTCTCTTCTCTTCTCTTCTCTTCTCTTCTCTTCTCTTCTCTTCTCTTTCTTCTTTCTTGCTGCCAAAATAAAATAATTGGCCGGGGTTTGGGAAGACATTTTACTGGCATCTGGTTAGATAAGGTTTCCTTCTCTATTGCTCTTCCCATCTCTCTCCTATAATATAGCTGAGGAGCCCAGAAATCTGCTTTCCCTGCCAGATACCATCATGCAATTGGAAATACTATTGTTTTCTTTAGGCAGATGGTGATTCTCATCCTTTGATCCTTTCACTAAACTCATTAGAAAACCTGGCCTTAGATCAAACCTTAAGAAGAAGAAAAAATCAGAAAGAGAAATAAATGCCGTGGTGATGGAGCTAGTATGTAAGACCCAGGATAGAACAGAGTAAAAGCACCAAGTTTCTGTCTGTATTTGTAACAGGGTTATTCCCTGAGGTTTGCAACTTTTTCTAATATTAATCATGTCTCACACATCGCCCCCCCCCCCCCCAGATATAAAAGGATGTGCATGTGCTTGTGTGTGTATGTGTAAAAGTAATCAAAGGCATCTCCACTTGTTTCAGCCTGTGCTTGGAGAATGATAAGCCTGGTGTGGGACTTGCTGCACCGAAGTGTGTGCTCCTCTGGTACACTTTGCTGCAGGTTGATAAGGGCCCTGCTGTATGTCTTGTTTTGAAAATAAAGGCTGTTTTCAGTGGTTTGGGCCATACCAAGCAGGATGGATTGCAGCAAAACGATGGCTGACATGGCCTCTGTGCTTATCAACCCAAGTGCAACCCCTCTAAGCTTGGCAATGCAAAGTGAGCATGAGGAGTGTGCCCAGCCATGAGTTATCAGCACAGCTCAACGCCCCTCCCTTGCGAGGAGGCAGATTTATCGTGCTGTGCAGGGGAAAGGTCCCAGGTGTGCATTTGAGAGAGGAGGTTGGAGGCTGGGGAAAAGCGAGCAGCACACTGCTGCTCCCTGTTTTGTCTGCTGTAGCAAACCCAAAGACCTACATACAAAACAGGACCACCGTGAGGTGACAGTAATGCATGCTAGTGCCCAAATTAGGGTGGCATAAAGGGCCACGGATGCGTCCAAGCAGGATGTGCTGCAGCACAGCCTGCTTTGACCATCACCCACTGGCACAAAGCCGAAGTGGCAATATTCAATAACTGTGAGGGTGGTGGTCTCTGCAGCCTGTCTTTTCTGCTGGGGAAGGGGGAGGAATATCCTTTGATACCCGAAAAGCAGATGGCAGCACACCTCCAGCAGGTAATGAGCGGCTACCCGTACAGCACTGCATCTCCCAGGCTGAATTAGGAGGAGCCGCACACCCCCAGCTCCCATCTGCGGGGCACAGGTGTGTCGTTCAGCCCAGATACCAGCCCAGTGGGGTTTTCTCTGCAGCACAGGGCTGAGGTCAAATACTGTGACTGGACTTACTTTTTTTAATGGATTGTATAATTTTATGACTGTCAAGATGAACAAATAATTTGCAATGAATAATTTATCCAGCAGATTTTGATTCTTTTGCAGCTTACTGAATATCCATGAGCAGACCTCGATTTCGGCTGGCTTATTTATTGTTTGAATTTATTTGACATGTTCCCCCACCTTTTTTTTCCTTTTTTTAAACACTATCAACTGATCAGAGACAGCTCCTGAAAAAGTTTGATAGTCTGCAGTTGAAATTAGTTGTAGCAGCCATGAATCAGGGGGTGGACAGTCCAATGTGTAGAAATTTCACTTGAGCAATTTGGAATTAATTCTCAGACCTTTTACAGACTTTCAATGTGACCTTGGTCAAGGCAGTTGGGAATAATTTTGTCACTAAAAAGCTGGCCCTAGGTGACTAATCCAAGGTCTGAGATAGGGAGGAACACAAGAATGGCAAGGCTGGAGCAGCCCAAAAAGCTGCTTTGCCTGTTATCCTGTCTTTGTCTGTGGGCAGTAGGAAAAATATAAAACCAGGGCAAGCAGGTAGCGATTCTCCCCTAAAATATTAATCCCATCTCCCATGATTTGTAGTTCAAAAGCTCCCTGAGCCAGAGGTGGTGTCTTTCTGTTTAGCAGCCCCTGATGTATTTTTCTTTCCCATTAGGGGCGTGAACTTGAGGCTGGGGAGGACATTGGCCTCTGATGTAAATTCTGTGTTTTATTCTGCCACAGACCGCCTGCGTTACCTCGATCGAGTCAGTTAGGCTGAGATTTACTTACCTGGCCAAACGTTACCTGTATGAAAGGCAGAGATCGGTGTGAGATAGCTGGCTAGCTGAAGACGGGGAGGTATCCTGCTGCTGGGGCAGCCTGTTAGCCAGGTGAGACTGATGAGTGCAAGCAGAGCTCTGCTCATTACAGAGGGAGGATGCTCCCTTCCTCCAGAGACTGTCATCCTCCTAATGTCAGGGGGACGCAACAAGTAAGTGGAACAAACAAACAAGGGGACATAACAAACTGAACAGTGCTGAGAGGGAACACTGAATCCAGGATTACCTCTGGCTTTGCCCACAAGAGACAACAGTGTTTTGAAGGCACCGAAGCAAAAGGTAGATTTTAATTCAGGTTCTTTCCACTCGCAGGCTCTCTGCCGAGATGAAGGAGGTGTTTTAATCCCCTGGGAGCGAAGCGATCAAATTGTCTGGATGGCTCCCTCTGTCACAAACAGCATATTTTATGCAATGTACCCATACTGTGATCTGTTATGGTAAATCAGCTTTTCCTTCTCTGATGTTGTGCGCCGTTTTGCATAGCTGGGAGGAATGACCCAGGTGGACAGGGACGTAAAACGCTTCCTTGCCCAAGAGAGGGGAAGAACTGCTTGTAAACAGGTGGAATCAAGTAACGCGTGATGTTTCATGTCTACATGAGTCCTCAGGGTAGCCCTGAGAGCTCAGGACCGGGAAATCACCCTCCGTGCAGATAATAAGCCTGCAAGAAAGGCCTAAGGTGTGTCAAGTGTGCTCCGCTTGCACTGCGCAAGACCTCGTGTGTGCAGGGGTACCCGGAGGGTCAGCATGTCACCAGGCAGGCCCAAAAAACTCTCTGTGGGCAGGCAGCCTGCAGGAGGTGAGTGCATCACGTTTCCTGCTGCTCCAGATGGTGCCCTTTCAGGGTGATGTAGATGTAGCCACCAAGGTCCTGCTGAGAGACAGCCCTGTCCTGCTGGGCAGCTGCACACAAGGTAGGCAGCGCTTTCCAAGAGCTTACGTGCCAGCCGAGCTGTCCCCGCACAGGTCAGCAGGGGTTGCTGCCAGCCCTCTCCCTGGGAGCAGGATCAGGCCGGTGCAGGTGCCTCTGGGGAAGGAGGCAGTCTGGTAGGTCTCAGGGTATGAGGTCCTCTCCTCCCAGGCTGTTTTCACTCCTTTTCTGCAGAGGGCGGAGAGGAATGCAGATTTTATTGTTGTCTTGGGGCAGAAAGTTATTGTTTATTGGAGGAGTAAAAGGAGGGGTGGAAATACCTCTTGAGACATTGCTCTTCCATCCTTTCTCCACTGACAGCAAGGGGGACCATCTGCGCCAGAATCCCAGCTGGAGACCTCCAGCCTGAGGTCGTTTTCAGACTCACTGCCGGCTAAACTGAGATCAGAGTGGCCAAACTCACTGCGTTTTCTGCTCTCCTCTCTCGTCTTCCTGGACTCCCGTTTAGTTTTCATTTAAGATCTCAACAGGCTAGAATAACTCAAGTGTCCTCGGCACTTCCCTCCACACCCTTCTTCTCCTTCGACCATGTAAGACCTCCCTTGTAATCCTTCCTCTTACGTTTTTCTCTCTCTAATGAGTAGTGCTATGCTCAGTGACCCAATCATCCCTCCAGCACAAGAAGGCTCTTTGCTTCCAGCCTGGTGTATTTGTTTTGGAGGTTGTCTTGATTCAGGTGAAAGTGTTTCTGGCCTGAATCTATCAGCTACTCAGTGTTGCTCAAATTACTTTCAAAAAGTAATTTGTTGCTGATTCCCACATCCAAAAAGTTATTGTCAATCTCGTGTTCTTGGTGACCGTCTCAGTAAAAGATAGCCACATATCCAAAATTAGAACCCGGCTGTTGCAAACTCTGGGGAAATAAACCTGAGGTGCAAATGAAAAAGAGCTTTTTAGAGACAAATATAGTCTGTTTCCAGTGCTCTCTTTGATGACTTGGTAGAAAGCAGTCTCCGAACTTTCTGGCCCTTCAGCAGCAGCAGTTCTAAGCTAGTTATGCACAGCGGGTACATCAGACATTATTCTTCTCGTTGCTCACAGATGTGAAGTCATGACCTCATTTGCCTATGAACAACGTCCAGCAATCAGCAGAGACCAGAGGATCTGAAGAGGGATGATCGTAGGTGTGCTAATAAGAGGGCCTGGGGGCGTTTTCTAACATCCCAGCTGGGGCAGGGTTCATCTTCCTTGGTAGAGGTGTTCTAGCAGACAGACATCTGATCTGGGTTAGTTGCACCGAGCTTTTCCTTACAATCAGTAGAGAAGAATAAGCATCTCCAGAGGTTGTTTCACTGCAGCCAAAGATAAGCATGTAAGAAGGATGAATTGTCCTCAGGAGATGTTTATATTATCTAAAATGACAATAAAGTTACAGTAGAGCAGCTAACTTAGACATCTAGCTTTTAAACAGCCTCAGTTAGGGGAGAGGGATCCCACACTTTACTGGCAAAGCTAGTATTCAAAACTGAAGCTGTTTGAGGCATAATGTTGGTTTCAACACCTCTTCTACTGCCAAGAGATACCAGGATGGAAATTGTATGCAAATTTCTTGTTTCAGCATTGATACGTGTGTGTGTGTGTTTCACTTGGCTTTGGTGGTTGAAGAAAGCATTAGGCTATTGAAATAGAACTGTACTAGAAACATGAAACATGGACAAAGCTGCAGGGAAGAAAAGGTTATTGTAAAAAGGGTACAAAATTTAAAAGGTTAAAATCATAGCACGGCATTCTGGTATCTATGTAATTATGGAGATGAAATGTCTGAGAATCCAAGTTGAGAAAGGGCTTATTTTGTTGTTATTTAGTTTACTTTTTAGAGTAACAACTTTCCAAAAATATTGAGCCTTTGATTCCAATTCAGAAAAAGGAAAAACCAAATTTCTAGAACTTATCCCATTCCTAATTCTCCTGGTTTTCTTTGACAGTTACCTATAGTCACACAGGATAGCAGACTCACTGCTTTATCAAACATTTCTGGATTGAACCGCCCATGCGTAGTTCAAGTGGGCATTACAGATAGAAGATGAATGTTGCACTTTCCATTGGTGGTGCAAGTTTTCAATTAAAACAAGGTCTTTTTGGCAGCACAGGATTAAGGAGCTTTTTTTTCTGAAAATCACACATTTTCTGGAGAGAGGGAAATGTCTCTTCAAGAGCATTTAGTTACTTCTTGCTGACGAAACTTGCCCATTAGAAAGCTGGACTTCTATTGAAAAAACAGGAGTGAACATGGCAAAAACATGTACATGGAGTCTGAGCTAAGGGAACTGCGCGAGCAAACTGTAGAGCTGAGGCAATGGAGGCCCCATATACCCTGCTTACACTTATCTCGTGAGGCTGGCATGCTGGAGATGTTTCTGTATATCACAGGGGGCAGTCTGGAGGGGTGAAATGCCTTCCCTTCTTCCTGCATCTTCAAACCCAACAGGTCATTGCTGCTCCTGCTGAAGGCAGTGCTGGGAGGAGGCAGACACCCACCCCTCACCCCCAACCCCCCCCCCCCCCCGCCCCCCGTCATCCCAGCAAGGATCCTCCTCGTCATTTCAAACTCACAAGGATTTAAATGCACCCATGGCATTTACACCACCATATCCATCCATCATGGGGAGTCAGGAGGCATTGGTGGTACTAATTGCCTTGCCGTCTCTGATAACATGGAGCAGAGCTGTGGGCTGGTGCCAGAAATAAAGATGGTTCTCGTTTAGAGTGAAGCAGTTAAGTTTGCAAGGTGAAAAGTATATGGGGTGAAGAGCAGAGTGGACTTTTCCACGAGGAATATGTATATTTGTCCAGACACTGACTATAGGCAGAACATGAGGTGTTTTTTAGCACGATCCAACAGACTGACCCAACCCTAGTGCTGTTGTTTCCATTTGCTGTTTCCATTTCCCACTTCCTTAGGGGTGTTTTCCTCACCCCTAAGGAAGCCCTGCTCCTTGCAGCCCAAGCTCCATGGGGGAAACCAGGACAGCTTCGAGGCTGTACAGGATTTATTTCAGTCAAACTAAAGGACAGTGGGAAACTGTGCCACCTCCTGACCCCTGACAAACCCTGTCCCACAGCAAAACTGCCCTTGGTTTTCTTCTTACTGATTAGGGCAGGTGGCACTTTTTTCAGAGAGGGCAATTTTGTCAGCCTTGTAAGAAGATCACCCTTTCTCTGAGTTGTGCTTGTTCTTGCACACTTAAGGAGACATACTATTTGTGTTTCAAAAAACCTGGACATATGTACACATATGTGCATCGCCCAGTATCCCTTTGCCTGTATAGGAAGAAGCAGAAGATTGGCCTTGTTCCAAATCATGTTGAACACGCCACCTGGAAGGAACAGAGACATCTGGAAAATCATTCCACAATCTCTGAGGAAATTACAGGAGAAATACCGGATGATTGGAAGAACAGCCCTTTGTGGGATTCTTACTTTATCAGCCAATTTCACTTAGATTTTTTTTTCCTAAGTAGCATATGTTCAGAACTTTAATAAGAAATCTTTGAGTTCTGGGGTTTTATTTATTTGTTTATTTAATTTTCCTGGTAAATGAAAAAAGTTTTAGAAGTTTTGCAGGTGGCAGGGCAGGGGATCGGGGAAAAAAAAAAAAAAAGAGAAAAGAAATAGCCGATAGTGTGAAGTTGTGCAGTTGCAGGAGGCACTGCTCTCTTGCCTGGCATGAGGAGTGGGTTCACTGAGCCCACAGCAAGGCTACCTGTGCCTGAACCTGGTAGTTCTGGCCACAAAAGGAAGACTCCTGGGCTGGTGCTTCCCCAGGTCCTCCTGTAGACAAGCAGGGTTGTTCCAAACACCAAGAGACCTCTGGTAAGAACAAAGGTGTAGGTGAAGCTGCGCCTCTGTGTGCCCATGCAGAGCATTGGCTTCAGCGTCCTCGGGATCTGGGGGAATGAGGTGAATAGAGCATCACTACATGAGCTTTGCTTCTGGTTTCCATGTCATGACTCTGACACAGAGCTGCCCTATCCTTGTCTGTTCTGCTGTGGTTCTTACACGTTGTCTGTAACCCCAGCAATGGATCTCCTCATGGCTCTATTTCACCGCTAAATTCCCTTCTAGAAGGTAAAACATGTCACAAGGTATGCAGGGACAGAACAGGAGGAGACCCCAGGCTGTGTCAGCATAAACTGCTCCTTAGATTTGATAGACAGAGGCAAGGGGGGACAGACCCAGAACCATAGCTTCATCTGAATGCACTTGCTATTCGTTGTTCCGGTTTTTTGCAATTAGAGGAGGTATGCAGGAGTGTGGAGGATGAAGGATGACAAGAGATAGATCCCAGTTCTTAAACATCTTGAACATTTGGAAGCTTTTAAGCAGCTGCTATTCTGGCAGAGTATTTCTGAACCAGCCACCTGCATATGTTTTCTGTTTTTATTAAGCTAAGCTCGAAAGATGAGAAGATACAGGTGGAAGCTTTGAGCTCCATCCTTTTCCCCACCTCCCCTTGTGTGTTTTAATCCTAATCTGTATCAACAAAGATGAGTTACTTCTTTAACACATACAGAAATTACACTGAGGCCCATTGAGGACAAACGACAAGCTTTGATTCCATAATCAATCGCTAAGAAATTCATTAGTGCCAGCACAGATCTTCCGTGCGGGAGGAGCTCTCCCGGTGGACCTGCCTGCATCAGAAGAGCTCGTGAGCAGCCGTTCTCCTCTGTTACGCTGGGCTCGTTCCCGTGCCGAGGAATAGGCTGTTCCCCGCCTTTGTCTCAAGGAAGAAAAAGCTCAGGAGCTCCAAGACTGAAAACTTGTCTTCACTACTGACTGCCCTTCACAGCCCCTCTCTCTCTTGCTGTCTTTCAGCTCAGACGTGAACAGATAACCCAACTGCTCTGCGGTCATTAGAGAGTGGAAAACGAGAATTTCACTTATTTCTTGCTCAGAAATAAGTGCCTTTATGGCCAAAGTATTCAGAAGTATATATCTACTTTCCTCTACTTGTATTTGGGGCCAGAAGACATTACCAAATTTTCAGAGTGTGCTAAGCACCCGTCAGCTTTTAGGGGTTTCTTTGAAAATAGATGGGGATGCAGCCAGCACTGTTAAAAATCAGTGACATGCCTTTCAAAAATACTTCTGCTTTAAATATATGTACTTCACATTCATCTATAAGATGTATGTTCTTTATTTTTGCTTGCAATCCCCCTTTAGTTATAAGGATTTTATACTAACAAAAAATAACAGAAAGCAAGAGAGCGCGCATCCCACCAAAACTCACCCAGTGCTTATCTACTTAAGCACTTCATCCTAAACCTCTTTAATGGAATTAGGTACCCCCTCTGTTAAAAATCTTGGTTAACATAGATGTGTTAGCACTCCTCAGCCACCTCATTAAATGTGGGGAATTACACAGTACTTACCTTAAATGCCCCCTAGCACTAACAGTTAAATTTGAGTCTATCTATCCCTGTTGTGCAGTGAATAGCAGACGAAACATTAGCTGAGGGTCAGGGAGACATCAGAGGAAGTCAATACATATAAGATGTAAGAAATTCATGGGGATCTCCACTTGAGAGACCTTACTTTTAGATTCAGTTCTGCACTGAACGTAAATACGTAGAATTAGCAGACTATGTATCTGTTCAGATTGCCTCAAGTTTTACCTGAATATGCTGGTATCTGCTGGTGCTGATGCTGTTTCTGCTAGGCTGACACTGATGTTCTCATTTGTGCATTTTTCCTCCAGTAACCTGAATACACTTCTGGAATGCAATTCATGTTATACTTCCATAGCTGGGGCAAGAGTCACCCTCTTGAGTGAGGAGTCTGTACCTTTCCATTGGTAATAGAGAGCTTTCATGAATCACTTTGACTCTATCCTAAACTTTCAGATGTTTAGTGCTAGGTGAAATGAGTCCCAGGGATTCTCAGCTAAAGAGTTTGGAGATTTCTTTAAAGCCTCCTGAAGAGAAGGGAAAGACTCCATTGATTATACCAGACTTTGACCTAAGCCCTCAGCAAATTCAAGCTTCAGTTGTCTTCTCCAAATTGTCCATCACTGTCACATACACCTCCTCAAACCTGAATAATGTTCATGGTACAGTAGAGCACCCAGGTGCCATATCCACCCCCATTTCTTCCAGGGGGCACATTATGTACCAGCAGCGAGCTCAGACATCTTACTGTGAGAGACAAGAGGATCCCTTGGTTTACAGCTTGCTCACTGGCATGCCCATGTGTCCCTTGCAAACTCTGACACCTGGAAGGACAGCGTGTAGCTTGGGACAAATTAGAAGGGCAGTGCATAGATTGGGACAAATGCTAATATCTCTATGTCCTGTATCTGCCTACACACCACCTTGGAGAGGGGACTCTGCTGTGCTGAGCTAGAAATGATGACACAGCAGCAGGACAGAGTCCTTCTGGACAAACAAACAAACAAAAAAAATCCTTTATCCTCTGGCTTGAAAGCCAGCAGAAGCAAGGGAAAGGGTGCTAGCTGAACAACTCATCCAAAGGACAGGCTTGCTTGGTGCACAGGGACTCCCCCAGTGCTGTGGGTGTGAGCCCATCTAAGCTAATCCTGGCTGCTGAGGTGCACGCGCCTTTTGACAAAGCTCTTTTCTACCCTTCCTCTTCCCTGACCTTGTCATTCAGTTCCCTGTGAAGTAATGTGAAAACATCTGTTGTCTCTTTTGTTTAATTTGTAAATACACTCCCGGAGGGTTGGCAGAGCGCATGCAAGCCTGAGAGGCTACCACGGTGCCAGTCACCACTACCAAAGGCAGAAATACCATCTCATGCCCTCTGTGAGCTGCCCTCCATTCTCACCAGAGCCTGCCCACAGTGCATCTGAGGGGGGCTGGCTGTTCTGAAATAGGGGTTGGGAGAATTTTGCACATGTCTGGAGTGTGGATGTGGTGAGGAACTGTGGGAAGCCGTACAGACGCTTCATATACCCCTTGCATAGCTGGCCACGGTGATTAAAATGCACCTCTAAGGTGCTCAGAGGTACAGCTGGTCCAGCAAGCTTTTATGTCTTTTATAAAGCACATCCATATCTCTGTGCTAGAAACTTGTAAGCAAAAAAAGCCCCAGAACTTAAACTGTATCCTAAGGACAGCTACCTATGGAGGGAGGGGAGAAGAAGGAATCCAGGAGTACAAAAGCCCTTCTTCAGGTGTGTTAGCTAAAGCAAGAAGGGTCTTTGCATTCCCCTTGCTGTATCATTACAGAGCTAGTCCTTGGACTGCAGCTCAGTCATTTAGTCAGTCCTTGAGACAGCAAACTTGTCAGCAGATTGTGTGGTAGTTCTGCCCCATGGAAGACTGTTAAAGGCCTCAAGGTTTCACCTGTGATTGTTATGATTACTATAAATTATCTTTTTATCGCACATTGAGATCCTCAGACACCGAGCACCTACCAAATCATGTTTCTTTCAGCAGCAGGTGCAGGCTTTCAGCTCCTAACCTGCCTCTTAGGGCTGCAGAGACAGCTGGGGCAGCCAGATGGAGACGCGGGGACAGCGTACCTGGCTCCCCGGCTCGCGGCTCTCCTGCTGCCTTCACGCCTGACAGAAACAAGTCTTCCCTCGGCCTGGCTTCATGGGTGACGCGTGGCCTGCCCTGTTCGATGTGTGCCCACCAAAAACCCAAGGCAGCATCTTTCCTGACCAGAAACAGGGCCATAAGTCCCAGTCTTAACGCTGACAAGAGGATAACACCAGTTAGCAAACGCACATGAGATGTGCCTCTTTCTTTGGAAGCAGGGGAAATATCAAATCGGTATAGGCTGTGCCAGGTAGCGCTTGATCATTTTTTCTGGCTATAATTGCACTTAATTAATAGTAGGTAGTGTCACTGAGGCATTTTTAAAGTGCCGCATTCATCTCTTATGTGACAGCATTGTAGCATGCTTCATCTCATCGTGATATGTTCAGCCTGTCACTTGGCAGTCCCGGCGCTGCCGTTCCCTCACAGTTTTATGAAGAGGGAAACTGAGGTGCAGAAGCGTGGTTCACCTTGCCCACAGGGAGCCAGCAGTCAGTCAGGAGCTCAAACCCCTCAGCTCAGTCACCTCAGTGCTTCCAGCTCCGCCTTTCACCGGCCAAACACATCATGGCCTTTAGCTCCTGTATGGACTGGCCTCTGCACCAAGAGGAACTTCATCCTTTCCTGCTGCTCTGGCAAAGGCAGGTAAATTCATATTCCTTGTTTAACAAGACGGGAGAATGATGTGGAAAGCAAGAAATGCCCACAGCCCTCCCAGGTACGAATGTTCAGGCTGATTTGAGGCCTTTCAAGCGGTTTTTGTCTCCAGCGATTTGCACTTCCCTGCCTCCCGGCCCTTCCCCAGGTTCCCACTCCTGCCCTCACCGCCGTCTTGCCAAGTCCCTCAACCGCTGTTGTTATTTGTGAAGTGTGAGCAGAGCTGTGGCAAGGGAGGGATGTCATTAAACCACGCTGGGAGGAGATGTCAGCCGCCATGCAAACATCTTCCTGACACTCCACTTTCGAACGATTTCAGAAGCGGCACTCCGATGATTTCGGGTTGGGTAGGCCTGTCAGCTCAGATGGCGGCCACGCCGCACTGCCATGCCGCAGACAGCTCCGGAGCAGCTCGGCCGGCTCCTGGGCCCCCTCGCACACGCAGCCCCGTCCCTGCACACGCAGCCACGCATCATTATTTTTGTGCCACTCCGAGACAGATCTCCTTGGATGCCTCTGGAAGCGTCAAACTTTGGCTTCGAGTGAAAGCTTTAACATTTAGAGGGTTCTTGTGTAATGCAAATGAACCGGAAAGGTAGGAAGGCATCCCAAATGCCGCTCAATGCATTTATAAAAAGATAAGGTGACTGTGTCCTACCCTACCGTATCACTTCATTACCAGGTGTCAGCGAAGAGCCTGGCAGCTCGATTGGTTGATGAAATCACATGGCCTGAGTGTTATCTTGCAAAAACACATGAAATTATTAAGCTTGAACAGCAAAGAAGTATAAATATCCCCACAGTTTGTTCTCATCACCCAATCAAAGACTACGGATCTCTTTATTTCCTTTCATTTCTTTCCTCTTGATAGGGAAAAAAAAAAAAAAAAAAGAATTTCCCCATCCAATTTATAATTCAAGATATTTTGCTATCTAATATATTTATATTATTTTCTTCAATATCTAATTGAAGTGTGTTGTTTATGCATTATTCATTTGATCTTTGTTTTCCATCCTCATTGTTAACTTCCAATGCAATTTTAATAAGCTCATGGTCAGAGATCAGGGTGGCAGGCACTTTGATGCCATGTTAATTCACAGACAAAAGGGCAGGAAGAAAGCATGAGGAAGGAAGCCTGTAAAACCATTGTTTCTGATCCAGGTCTGAGCCGTCCCGTGTCGGCGTGTGCCTAATTTTCACGGGGGCAGGTTTCCTGGCATTGCTGTGGCAGCCGATTAGGTGTCACACCAACACAGCAAGTGAGAAGAAAATGCAATTGCCTGAGTTTCTGCAGATGTGGGACATTAGTCGGTGCCTGCTGAGGTCCGTGAAAATAACGCACACTCTGCTGCTCTTCATCCTTTCAGTGTCTCCACTGAATGCCTTGCACAAGTAAACAGAGCTGAAGGTGATGGATGTGGCATTTTAGACAGGAAAATGGGTTGGTTTTCATGATTTTCTAGTACCTGGGGCAGTGCTGCACAACCAGGACTGCATGCTAGACTTGAGTAACTTATGCTCTGCGGGCTGTGGCCGGGCCACAGACAGCATGGTCTGCCAGGTGCCCGAACAAGACGCAGGCATAGTCTTTTAACTCAGGGTGCTGGGGTCTCAAATCGGTCTCCATCCCTCTTGAATGTCACTCATTGACTCACTGCTAAGCTCTGTTCCACGAGCAAAAATTCAGTATTTTGTTTTTAGCTGACATACTATAGCGTGGTCCAGCTGCGAGCTGAAAGATTCGGGTTCAGTGCACATTGCATCCAAAAACTTAATTTTAGTTTTTTGTTGTTTTTTTTTTTCCATCTCAGCTGATCTCAAAAAAACCTTTTGAGGAAGCCAAAGAGTTAATAACAGTGTAGGAATTATAATTCAGCTTGTGAGAATCATTTTTGGGTATTCTTGGCATTTCTGGATATCAGCACAGCTGTAGCTCTGTCTTAGCAATGAACAAATATTCTTGGCCAAGGCACCAGCTCACACAGCCCGTTAAAGGCGGCTGCTGTAGGAAGGAGTGAACGCAGCAAGCAGTACTAACTTGAGTTTACAACTGCTGCCCACTGAAAGTTGGCATGGACAGGTAGTGGAAGTATTAAGTGATAAAAGGCATAGAGCATTAAAAGTGACAGGCAGCAGATGTAAATAGAGGTAATTTTGCGCGATAACCCACCAAATTCCATTTTAATGAACTTAGCTCTCCAGTCTCCATGAGACGAGACATTGCTAGACAAGAGAGAGTGAGAGGGAGGTCCAAAAATAGTGTCACAAAGACAGAGGCTGCTAAGAACTTGCAGCAGCAGTCCCACAGAGTGCACGCTCATAGAAGTAAACCCACCAGCCAGCTTCAGTTTGCACCAGTGACAGGAACGGCAGTAACACCAAGGATGCCTATGGAAGAATCTGTACTCACAGGATGATGAAAGGAGAGACATGAGGAGTAAATTATGCATTGCACATTCTAACAAGAAACCTGGCAGTGGATGGTGGAAATAAGGGAGATTTGTGGGAGCGGCGTTTGTCTGGTACCAGTGCGCCTTTGCCTTCTTTTTTCCTTTGTTTTGCACATTTATTCCCCTTGAATTAACTCGTGGAAGAGGAACAGATGCTGTCAGGATTTAAAACAACATTTTCAGTAGCTTGAAACTAGTGCTTGAATGGGGATGCTGTCAGCATTTCCTCTGAATTGTGCAAATCAGTGGCATTGTAACAGGGCTATTGTTTATGGATGGTGCTTTTTTATTAGAGATTCTTCAGGTCACTTGCTTACAAATATTTTTCAGAAAAAATCGGAGACTGGTTTTAGGAATTCTTTCTGTCTAAAGATAGATCATTTTCAAAAGTTGGAAATAAGGTGTTTTGGAACTTCCTCAAAACACTGAAGCTCTGTATCATCTGGAGCAGAAATTCCTGACTGATTCTCTTTCCTCATGTTTGACTGACAGTTATTCACATACAGTTATGAATGAAGATTCACTGTGTATCTGAACTCGGTGGCCTCAGATTTGCGCCTAGATGAATATTCAAACAATCAGAAATCTATAAAAACTCATAATGGAAAAATTCAGAAAGGGCATCTTCATTATTCTTCTGGTTCTTTTTTCTCATCAAGAATATGTGTCAGATTTCCCATGTAATAGTCACTGCTTCAGACTCAGCTTTCTTATCCTCAGTGTTTGATTCCCTTACTTTAGTTTTTGTGCGTGGTTAGAAGAGATGACCATGAATTCTCTAGTAGAAACTATTTTCATACAAAACACATCACACACACATAAAATACTCTCATTTAAACTATTGCTAGATATTTCAGGACCACATTAGCGAGCCTGGTTCTGAACACAGGAAGGAAGCATAATGTAGCTGGTAGGCTTACCATAGGAAAAATAAAAATAATTTTTAAAAAATGAAAATAGTAATGCAAGTATTACCCTTCTCTGAGGATAAAGTAATTTTTGGCTCCTTTCATCTTATATCTGTTGTAAAATTGACTGGCTTAGAGTAAAGGCTCTTCCTTCCAAAACCTAGATAGTATTGGAAATTTAATTTTCTCTTTCAAAAAAAGTTTTGATGGGAAATTTTCAACCTGCCATTAAACAGCAAGCATGCTGCGACAGGTGTCTTCATCAAGCCTCTGGTTGTGCTTGGTTGTTCTTAAATGCTGTTAATGGGAATGCAAAACAGCTGTACGCTTGGCGTGTAGAGAGGGAAAAAACATCAGAGACTTCGTGTGTGAACAGAAGAGGGATTGTCTCCCTTTTCCCATGGACCTGGATTTTTCCCAGGGTTCAAAAGAATTTGACTGTGTGGTGGGGAACTATCTTTCTAGCAAGAGAGAAGTAGTGAAATGGGGAACCAAAAAAAAAAAGAAAGAAAAGAAAATTCCTCTTGATTAGCTTCTTAGCATCAGTTGGATGTGACAACGCTTTGAATATGGATGAAGTCTACAAGAGGGATCATCTGCCAGCAGTAGTTGTTACCAAGGAAGTAAGTGATGCTGGAGGTCGGAGGGCACCTGTCTCGCCAGCTAATGAAAGAATTGTGGGAGACAGAGCTTTTCTATCTGATTAATATAAGGGCTGTAATTCCTGCGCTTCCCACCCCCACACCTTCTCTGCTCTCTCTTTCGAAATGATACCAAGGCTGTTGTTGTTATTGTAAGTGGGATGTGAAAGAGACTGTCCTAGGAAGAGCTTTGCCACTTGTAAGTGATATTTTGGCCAATAACTTGTGCCAATCTCATCCTACCACACAGATTCTGGAAGGGAAATGCAACTCTTTGCTTTATTCTCTGCCAGACTTTTTTCCAATCATGCTGAGAGCTGAAAGTCAGTCCTGATTTTCAAGGGGGAGAGACATGGTGTTTAGAATGTCCTGATTAAGCGGTAACATATATATGGGGATGGGAGAGTCAGAAGAGAGAACTCAGGAGTGCTTTATCCTTAAACATAGCAAAGACACTGTAGGATATAAATGTTGTTGTAGCATCTCTGATCAAACAGAACGGTAATCTAGTTCCCCATTTCTCAAGCAGCAACAGCAGTAATGTTTAGGAAAACTATGTAAAAATCAGGGACAATATCATGAGTTTTCTGATGTATGCCATCTCTGTTTAGAGAGTTTTTATTTTGGATAGTGTGTCTATATGGTGGTGCAAGCTTGAACCCCCAGCTGGTGTTTATATATATATATATATATATAAATTCATGTAGGAACTACCTCTGTATCAGTGCAGATACCTAAGGACAAATGGTCATATATTCACACTTGCAGTGCCAAGCTCTCCTTCATCACAAAACAGAGTGTCCCTATCCGTACTGCAGACTGGGAGCAGTCTCTGACCTGTACTACTTCCTGAACCATACCTGGATGAGGTTCAGAGAGTATCAGGCCAACTCTATGCTAACAGTAACAGATTTTTGACAGTTATGGGACATTGCCTTAGCCCATTTTCTGGCCCAAATAACAGCGGAGGTAACCTAAATAGTGATATAGGGAGGCCTCCTTTTAGTTGCCCTGAGATCTCCATCCTCATCCCTGTGAAATCCACCCAGGCCAGAGCAGACTTTTAGGTTACACCAAGGATGTAGGCCAAGAACTGGTAGTCTGGGGGTACAGTCACTGAAAGCCTGATGTGAAAGCAGATTTAGGCATGTAGCGATTTACACCATCCACTGCATAGTAAGTGCTGCCATAGGAAGGCAGAACCATAAAGAAAATCATGCAGACAACACAATGCTCATGGAGATTAGCCCATGTTTTCCAAAGTAAGGCATAAGACTGGGCCTTCTGGTCACCAGGCAGAAGATCCCTCTGGTTATGGCACTAGTAGTCATCCACCAGCTCAGATTTTTTCAGCCATAAATCCTTTACAGGAGCTCATCCTTTACAGGTGTGATCAGTAAGCTTTGGTGGTTTTCAACATCAGGTGACTTGGCCCTTGTATTTTGCAGGCAGACCAAAAATTTTGCTTGGCTTCTGTACAGTAACACTGGATTGATCCTCTTGTTTATTTACCTAGTAAATGTCTGTCAGTGAATTTAAGATCTTGTCAAAGAGTCTGCATCTACACACAGGTCTTCCATCACAGGATCAGGTTTCATAGAGTTTAATTAATGCTGAGGATAAGGCATTTTCCCCTCCACTGACACAGGAAAAGCGAGAGGGAGTCTGGAACTTCTCCATTGTTGAGCTATCACTCAAAAACTTTGTTACACCATCAATCGATAACGTGCAATTGAGAAAAGATGCATATAGCAAGGCAGCTACTCCCATGATAACACCCAAATGTGGACAGTTATAAGGGGCTGCCGTGAAAGATACATCTATCCCAAGGTATTGTGAATAAAGTGTCCTTCTTCAGCTGCCTTTGAAAGGTAAAGACAGATGCTTAAAAAGCCCATATCCTAACCCAGGTCCTCTGGAAAGATGTCACTGTTGTTCTGCTGAGGCTGGATATAATTTAATCTCCAGGTATAACATTTTATTGGCTCACACTTTCAAAGATATTGTAGCAGAATTTATTAACAGAACTTACATTCCTTTGGTGTGAAAGTCTTTTCTTGCCACCTGATAAACTCAGAAGCTGGAACAGGGTTAGAGATTGCATTTTTAAGTGGATTTTATCTTTTTCAGATATATATATATATATATAGTTTACCTCTTTTCAATGTGTGTGCTTATGTAAGTGTGGGTGGTGGGGGAAGGGGAGCTGTTTATATCTCCCTTGTTCTAATTTTTCCGTGCACTTTAAGGTCTTGAAAATATTAAGAAAAAGAAGGCTTCAGCAGAGAATGGATACAGCTAACAGTGTTTCCTCTACAGAGTGAATATTTGCACATGCAAATAGCAACTTGTGCACTGTTGTGCACATTTGGTGCCTCTGCCCATAGGCATTTGATCTGAAATCAGAAGAATTTATTCCCATGTGCTGTTGCACAGCTATGGGAAACTATAGCCCTGTTCAGTTCTGCATAATCCTGTTAGTATCCTGAACAGCTTTAAAGAAGGAACTTGCTTTTAAACTAGTTTCTTCAAGTGTATCCTGCCCTTTCTCTAAATCACCAGTCTCTAAATCTGAAGATTCTTGAAGTCAAAGACGATGAGATTCTGACTTCAGGAGAATAGTTTATTTTCCTTTATGTGTATTGTGTTTAGACAGAGGAGTAGGAATAGCTTTCACTGCCTTACCTACCTTGACAACTGCCTTAGATCTTGCATGATCCCAAGTATCTACCAAAACAGTTGAAAGAGTATGACTATATCTATATTTGTAAATAAGAACTGCCAGAGACCTCCTCTGGGAGTGAGGTGAGCTGGCACAGGAGAGCCTGCAGCTGTGCTGCAAAACTCCTTTTCCAGAACGAGATGGCCGAATCTGGTCCACCTTCTGTGGAAGGCTGCTGTGCTGTCTTCCATACCATGTCCAGGATTCATGTGGGACAGGACTGGCTGGCCCATACCCAAACCATTCCAGGGACCAGTCTCATGCTGGATATTCGGACTGCACTGTACTGACATTTCTCTAGCATTATTTAGTTTTCTTTGCAGACATAATCTAAGACGCTCTGCTGGATTACAAGAGGGAAAGGGTTTGGGTCAAATATTTTATTCATTGGGGGGAAAAAATGTAGTTAAGCACAGAATGGAAATATATGCATGCTCCTATCAAATAATAAGATACCACAATCAATTCAAAAGAGTGAAAATGTGAAACTTGATTTTGCTGATGAGGCATGTTTTAAACTAAGCATTTTCATTTTCTTCTTTGCAATTTCCTTTATTAATCTGCTTACTTCTAATGAAAAAGGAGCAAAACAAAATGAAAAAAAGTTCCTTGTGGGGTTAGGAGAGTCAATACAGCAAACAGGGAAGAGGTTTTTTAAAATTATTTTGTTGACGTGTGTTTTGGCCAGTGAAGCAAAGCTGGGGAGGAGCTGTGTGCCCAGGACAGCCTCTGAAATCAGGGGAGCTCAGGGGTGTGCAGAGCCTGGGAAGTCCAGCTCAGAGAGATGTATGCATGCTATGTGCATACATACTAGATGAAAACAAAAAAGTTAAACCTGGGCAATTTTAGCGACCAGTTTAACTACATACAAAGGTATAGTTTGCCATAGCAGGTGGGACCAGTGATCCGTCCCGTCAGGTACCGTGCCTCCAGCAGCGGATTGCGCTTGGTGCACATAGGCGTGTGAAGCCCTCCCTCATGGCAGCACCTGGCCCACAGCGCAGGGACAGAAAGGACAAACTTCTTTCTGAGGGAGAAAGGACAAACTTCTCCCCAGGCACTGCAGCCCTGAACTTGTGTCCTACTGACACACATAAAGAGAAACGTTTGGGACAGGTTGTTGGCTGGTGCAGGTCGCCTTTGCTATGTGGGAGTTGAGAGAGTCCCTTAGGTTATGTCTAGGCACAGCCTGTGAACAGAGCCACTCTCTCTATGAAGAGAGAAATGGGGTCTCACTCTACAGAGACCCATAGACAAAAGACATTTGAGGGGACCAAGGGATGGCCTTCAGGAAGGGCCTGCAGCAGGAGACAGCTCAGACCCAGGACACCCCCCTCCATCATGGCGTGATCATAGCTCAAAGGGTTCTCGAAAGGGACGATGAATCTATCCTTGATTTAGACTCTCTGGGGCTTCATCTTTCTGCTTCAGATTTTAGGATGCTTAAAACTACTGGGCACTGCCAGGCCATGTCAGCAAATGAGCCTCCACCTCTGTGCACCTGCCTCAGTCTGAAGGGCAGAAGACCAAGGACCGGAGATGGACCATGTGCCCGGTGCGGCTTGGTCCCCAAAGTCCCACACTGGCTCCAACTGCAACATAATCAAAGCAAACTTGTTTGTTGTGAACACTAGTTACAGGAGCTTCGTTGGGAACCCTTTGAGCTCACGTGTAATGGGAGTCCACAGAGCGGGGTCTGAAGGTGAGAGGAAGGCAACGGGAGACTCAGATCTGCTGGGTTTGGAAGAAGCCAGCTTTAGGCGCTGGCATTCTTGGTCGTGTTATTGGAGACCTAAGTTGGTGTTTTCTTCTTGGGAAAAAAAAAAAAAAAGAGGCAGGGGAAAAAAAAGAAAGGGGGGGGGGGGGGGGGGGGGAGAGGGGTGAGAAAAGCCAGCCCCATTCAGCAGTTCACTTCCAGATCTCCATAACACTTTCAAATGAACGCATTTCCACAGAGCACATTTTATTCCCTGAGACACTCTTGAGCTTGAGCAGCAGGGATTTGCATCTGTAAAAAGGACGGAGGGAAGGAGACAGCAAGGCTTAGCCTTTGTATCCATCACTAGAGCTGGAGGAGGGGACAGCCCAAGGAAGGGGGTGTTTGACCCTCTCCTTCACAGAAAAGAGATTGGAGCCAAAACAAAAGCATTTTCCCCCAATGGGTCCAGCTCCCTGCTGTTCCCCTAAGTCTAGCAGAAAAATCAGAGCTACAATCTCCCATTGTCAGGGGCTAATAAATAAAAAAATAAATGCCCAGATTAGATAACAACAGCCACAACAACAGCAAAACATGTAGCAGCGTCAGGGGCAGGAAGGATCAGCATCTATTTTAATTAAAAAATCTGCCTCTATTGATTTTTTTTTTTTTTAAAGAAACACATTTGTAGGGAGATGAAGAAAATGTTTCCCCCCCACCATCTTAGTTCAATGAATGGTGTATGTGCGCTGTTAGCTACAAATAAGCCTTTGATCATTCTATTGCTCTCTGTAAAACTAAAATAATTTTGCTATGTATTTTCCTTTTTTTTTTCTTTAAACTGGGAACATTAGGAGGGGAGTGGCAATAGATAGGTCTACTAAGGGAAAAGCCAAAAAAGGGTGAGAGAGAGACCAGGGCAAGGAGAAATGAGAATAAACACACAGTACTGCAGCTGCTGAGGGGGGCTGAGACTGCCAGTGCCTAGGGCTGAAACAAACAAGCATACCAACCCCAGCTGAGAAAACCCAAAACACTGAACCTACTGCACCCAGATGCCTCCACTCCACTCCAAACATTTATAACCATTAGAAATGTTTTGGTGTATTAAAATTGCACAAGATCACACGTTTAAGCCCAAATTCAGCTGGAGTGCTTTGCCGTGCTCGTCCTCATGTGAGGATACGGGGTGAGGGAGGCAGTGCAGAAATGACAGGTCCCAGTGGCAGGGGGACAGGAGGGACACAAGCTGGCACCTGGCAATGCAGAGCCAAGCACGGAGAGATGGAGGTGGGATGCGGAGAGTTGCCCTCGTGCCCAGACCGAGCACCAAGGTAGGGCCAGAGGTGCAGCACATCCCACCTCTGCTGCCAACTTGCTCAGTATTTGTATGGAGCTCGCTTGTGTTTCCCCACTGTAAAATGAGCTTAACACCACTTTGCCTGCCTCCCAGGGCCTCCGGAGGGTAAGCAGATTAAAGGTTTGGAAGCGCGTGGGCACCACAGCAGCGGGCACCAGAGGCCAGCACGGCACAGCCCGGCCTCAGGAGGACACAGCGCTTACCGCAGCCTCCCGGGGCTGGGTCCTGCTGCCTCCAAAAGTGGCCTCGTCTCACAGCAGCATGAGAAGTGCTTTGCAGGCGGGGGAACTGAGGCAGGTAGGCTCGTTGTCTGGACAAAGAGGAGATTTTAATGCAGCCTCCATCCACCTCCTTCCTCAGCAACAGCAGCCAGCTCGGCACGCTGGGGCTGTCTCTGATTTTCTGGGTAGAATCCTTCCTTGTCCTCCTGATAGTGTGTGACCCATCCTAGGGCTGGCCCCTCACCCTAAGGGGAGGGCAGAAGAAATCAGTGGGTCCCACGGTACTGAGGAGCCTGGAGCTGACCTCAGCAGGAAGGCAGGGTGAGCAGCAGGGAGGCAGGAGGGACCCAAGGGGGACATCTCTGCTGGGACCATGGGGTGGCACACAGTGCTCCAGGCTCCTCAGAAACAGATATCTCGAGCCCCTTTAATTGTTGGTGCCTTTTGGGACAGCCTCAGTGATACCGGTGTTTTTGCAGAACGTAGGTCTTCGTGTCTGTCAGTCCAGGACTTCCCAATGCAGAGGAGTCCGGAGTGAGGACATGGTGTGCCACCAAACTGCAGCTTCCTAACTCAAAATGTTGGCCAACACATCAACCAAACCTGTGCATCACTCAGCACACGTTTTCCTAGTGCTTCCTGCCCTGGAGAAAAGCAAGGCTTTTCTTTCCCCACAGAAACCGTGGCATGAGCCACACAACACAGGGACGGAGCTTGCACCTTACGTGGCCTCGTCTCCATTGGCTCCGCGTCTCTCATTCATAGGCAGCAAGGACAGCATGAGAGGGTGCGTGCATGTGCATGTGTACCCACTATATTAATACATATGTATGTGTATTTTTACATATCAGTTCTATAGGGCTCAGCAACATCAAAAGGAACCTGGATAATCAGAGCAGAAGATATAAAAGATCAAACAGAATATCTTTTAAACAGATCTGAGAAGCTTAATTTTCATCCAATGTTACTGCAGGAGCTTTTCCTTCTTTTTTTTCCCTCTCTCTCTGGTTTTTTTTCCCACTTCCATGAGTTTCTTTGATCTGTTTTGATGTCTTTTTCAGCTCCTCTTTCAAAAAAAAAATCTTTTAAAACCTTTTTTTTTTTTCTCTCTCTTTTCCTTTCCCCCCAAAGTCATGAAGGCTTCTAAGGGTAAGAAAGTAGCTCCACGCAGCATCTCCCCACACACTTTCCTCCCCACAATGCACATGCACTCCACAGTCCCTGTTCTGCTCAGAAACCTCTGACTCCAGGGCAGAGGGATGAAATTAAAACTGCACAGAGTGAAATGTTATTTCCTTCATGTCAAGGGTTTTCAACTCGGTCACTTTTGAGTCCTGTTCAGGGTTTGAATTGGACTACATTTGTGGCAAAAGCAGTTCCCTCAGTTGTATGTCTAGCAAAAGGCCAACTTCACAGAGAGAAACCCAGCAGGCTTCATTTCAGACCTGTGCTATCAGTTTGCATTGACAAGGATGTGAGCTTAGGGTCAGGTCACCTGGGTTTTTCCTTTGATTTCCTTAAGGCCTGGACAAAGTTACTTAACTTCCCAGCCTAACTGCAGAAGAAGTTACCAACTTCTGCAAATCTGCTATGCCTATAGGCAAGGAGGAAAAATTAAATTTCATCTGTGGATGAAAGTCACTGGAGAGGAAATGAGCTTTCTTCACAGCTCTGTGGCACCTTTTCTGCACCTAAAATTCACCCTCCATTCTTCCAAATGGTTTGAGGTTTAGGGCCCCCCTGCTCACTTCCCCAGATGCTGCAGTACCAAATTCCCATGCACACTGTCACCTCATGCCATGGTTCATCCCTAAGCAGCACTTCTGTGTGCCATGCAGGCACACGTGTCCCCCCTTGTGCCCCCCAGGCAGGCTGCAAGCAAAGCCTCCCTGAAACCAAGGCTTGCGCTTCCTGCATTCAGACTCTCCCTCCCACAGCTGGTAGTGCCAGAGCAGTAGGAGTGCTGGTCCTGTGCTTCTAATTAATATGATTTCAGTCTCCCAGAGTGTCCTCAGAGCCCAGATAAAATGTGGAAAGTGTAAATACTGTACACAGGCACACAGACTCACCAGACTGCTTCGTCTTTCAAGCCCAGTTAGTCTTTCTTGCAGCAAGCGGATGAGCTCAGAGGAACTAGAAAAAAAAGACTGAGCTATTACAGCACAAGTTTTGTGTGAAACCAAAACTGCCCTGCAGATTGGAAATCTATTTTCAGTCATTCCAGTTCCTTCCAAAATACTAATAATAATAATTGAAGTTCTGAGGCTTTTCAAGTAATTTTTATCTACCAGCCTCCTCTGAAGTACAAAGCCAGCTCATGCCTGTCAGGCCAGCTGGGCTGAGCTCAATCCGAGACACAGGGTGCCAGAAATTTAATCCTGAATTTCCCAAATCTAATCGAAACGGCACAAGCCGTGATTAATAATTCACTACTTTATTACTGATACGATGCCTCGGACTATCACAGCGTCTGAATAATTGATTTGCCAAGAGGGGCAACATGTCCTTTCCTAAAGCAGAGAAAGTTTGACCGAAGTGTTGCCGTGTAAAGCTGCCTAAATGCTTTTAAATAGTTCAAGTCTAGATCTGACATTCACTTGGTATCTGAGGACAAGCCAGGAAGAGGCAGGAAGGGAAGTTTTATACCACCCACAACAGTACAGGTCGTATGTCTAAAAACATGGTCAGAGAGGTGATGTAAAAAAAAAAAAAAAAAAAAAAAGATGAGAAAAGACTAGAAAAGAAAGAAATGATGTTACCAGAAGGAAAAACCTTACCTTAACAAAGTAGGAATATTAAATAACTTTAGACTTGACTCATTAGGGCTAAGCCCTCTTTCTCCCACCCCAATCCCTTCTTTGGTGCAAGCTGGCTCAGATCTAATGAGTCTAATGGTGAACTCCAGTGGAAGAGCTGTGCAAAACTTGGTGTAACAAAACCACACTTTATATTTTCTCAGCCTGGGAGGTTGACAGAAGTCTGGGTGACAGTCCTGTGGTGCCTTAGGATAACAGGAAAATTTGGGCTGGAAATGATGCCTCAAAGCTCTCAAGAATTGACAACCCCAGATCTCAGCCTTGGAAACCATAGAGGTTTACTATCTAAGCTGAGTATTTCAGCTTGGGGTGTAAACAAATTATCCATCTCCCATATAAACCAAACCCCAGTTTTGACATGTTTCCCCATTTGTAAAACAGAGGTATTGAGAGTTGCTCCACTGATTTTCCACCCATTCTTCTGTATGGAAAAGACCTTAAAGTACTTTAAATCACTGCTGTTTTCTCAGTGGATGTGGGATCATGACAAAACCATGGCGGTAGATTTCTGAAGTACTGGAGTATCGTGGCCCTGCATTTAGAAATGTAGGATTTTAATTGCTTCTTTCCTGCCAATTACATAAGGTGATAGCCCTACCAAGAACCAGTACCACCTCCACATAATTTTGCTGAGATTCACAGAGCAAAATGGCAGCCTCTGGGACTTCCAGGGAGCAGAACACAACAAAACAAAGCATTTTGGCTGTTAGCTGAAAAAGCACTCCCTTGATTTTCTGCTCAGTGTATTTTAACATGGAAGATTATACCTACGAAGCAAATTGAGTACCATCGCTAGCAGTGAAGGGGTTAACATAATTGGGCCTTTTTCCCCCCTCTCTCCACTTTGCCTTTGGTAGTTAAATCGAAAGCAAGTGGTACTGCCTTATTACTATCATTGTGCCGAGATATTGCATTAAAGGAGTTTAGGGTTTCAAATTGAATGTCAAATATAATATCACAGTGGAAACTTGAAGTGCACAGCTGAGCGGCTCGGCTCCAGAGGGGTGAGGCGGCGAGCACGCCTGCCCGACGGCGTGCCGAGCCAGCCATCTCCATTTCGGCCCGCTGAGCTCCCCTCGGAGGATGCTCTTCAGGACTCGCAGGCAGGAGAAGGGGCCCTGACGGACAGCGGGCAGCTGCAGACGGAGGGAAGGAGAGTTCGGTGTAACAAATTGATTGCTGAGGAATTGATTCGAGCTCTGTATTGCTGCGGCTGTAGCGGCTGATCATAACTAATCAGCCCTTTGTCACTTCAAACCAGGGCGGCATTTGGTGTGGTCTGGGGATGGATGAAAGAGAATGTCTTTCATTTGCCTTGGTAGAAAAGTTCCTTGTTGGAAAAGAACCATGGCCATTGCCGTATGATTTTTCTACATCAATGCTCAGAAGTTGAATTGTTTCATGTTTGGAGTCATTTTCTAGGGGCATAGACACAACTTTGTCTGTGGTTCTTCGTTATTCTCTTTTTCTGAGGGGCAAAGGGGTCATGATTTATACTTCTGCAGGAAACATCAATGACATACAATAGATGATGAAAAAAGTGCACAGTACCACATACACACTTAATGCCACACACGTTTTCATCCTCTTGGAAATGCAAACTGATGTGTATTAAATTAAGTCACTGAGGAAAGCAGGTTAGGCCTATACAAAGTTTGAAGGTATCTCTGTGTAGCTCAGAGAAGAAATTCCCATTGCAGCAGATTTTTGTTCACTGCAATGAGTTGTCACAGTAAGGGGCTCCTGGCGTAAGTGCTTTGTTCTGATGCTTTTTCTTAACTGGTCAGAGGACAGCAGGGTGCTTCATCTTTCCCAGCCTCATTGACATTAGTGTAGTTGTGTCCTCCTTGTACCACAACTGGAGTTGTTTAGAAAACTCGCCTGACACAGCAAAACTGTCCATCAGGGGCTGTGATAATCCTAGGCTTAGCCTATGCTTTCAGTCTGCTGAAATCGTGATTTGAAAGTGCCCTAGAAATGTTGTTCATGGTCCAGATGTGCTCAGTTTGCGGATCGAGAAAACTCCTCACCTCTTTCTGCTCCCTCTTCCCTCATAAATCCTCCTTGAATATGGCCCATGCAGGACCAAATGGTGTCTCTCCCTCTCCTTTCTCTAAAGCAGTGTCCTGGGGTGGCAGTCCTAAACTGCCACCTCAGAGTGCCCAGGAGGCTGGACAGATACTTGGTGCAGGTGGGACACAGCAGAGCTTGACCAGCCACCACATCATTCTGGTGTATGGAAATTGCATAGCTGCCTGCTGTGCCTGACCACTATTTGCTGAATCTCTCCACATTCACTGCTCAGCAAAGAAGCTGCAGGTGCCCCTAAGTCTGTCTCTGCTCAGCAGAGAACTTCAGCACGCTCTGGACATAAAGCATATGCAACTTCGTGTTCAACTTAGAGCTGCGCTTCAGGTCGCCCATGCATCTTGATGCTTTGCTGAACAGGAATGGACCGAGTTGGGCTTCCCAAGGGAAGAAGTGCTGTTAATTGCTAAATAGTACTTTTCACTTGTCATCATCTTCCAATTGTGAAAAAGATCTTTTAGAAGCAATTAGCAAAAAAAAAGTGCACTCATTGAGCAAATTGTGGTATAGGACTGTATACACACTGTTAACCAATTATAAATTAATTTTTATTAATGCAGACTTCTGAGAGAGACATATTATACCCAAAGCAGGTGAAAATGTATAGATACAGCTATAGTGCAAGTCTACTGAGCAGTGAGAGCACCTGGTGTAGGAAAGCCTTGGATCAGTTCCACAAGTGTGATACCATTTCTTCCTTTTCCTACTGCATGTCCTTGGAGTACAATGAAGAAAGACGGTAACTTTAGTTGATGCTGTGTCTCTGTGTTTGTTTACCATGTTGCGCATTATATTGTAAGAGATTAAAAACAAAAGAAACCTAAAAACCTGCAGGGTTAAGTTAGAATTTTATAGCCCTATTGGGAAATAACATGGCAGGAGCAGCAGGCTCATCCTACAGATGCATTATATTTTGTGACAAACTCTGGTGCATGCAGAACATCCATCAATCATCGAGATAATTTTCCATCTCATCAATTATGCAAATTAAACCACAAAAACTATGTTCAAATAACGCTAAGGGCCTGACATAAACCCAGGAAAGCGAGGCAACTTGGAGCGAAGGTTGAAATCCTACCCTCCCTTTACCCTGCCGTGCCTTGGCTTGTCAGGAGACACGCTGCGCACGACTGCCGTCACAAAGCAGTCTTTTTGTTCCTGCCGGCAGCTCAAGTATCAGCAAGCCGTGGTACAACCGCTAACAGGAGCTTGAGGGACAGAGCTCAGGATTTCTTTGAGTGATACTCAATGCCCACTCTTTCCAGCCCTGTTAAGGTCAGGACCTATGTCACATGTGCTTGTGAGGCTGTACCATGGTCTGTAATGCCGCAACCCTAAATACTTTGATGCAGATGAACAGGCTGAGCTAATACCCACTCATTGGGTATGCGGGGTTGGAGCGTGTGGGGAGAAGCCTCAGCTGTCAGTGCTGAGTTTATCACCTAGCAAGTGTCAAATTAGCCCCACTAGAATAAAACTCCTCCTAGTATTGTGGTCTCACTTCTCATAAGACTTCCTCCTACTTTTCTTCCTTTCCTCTACCATGACACGACTTAATGAATGGAGTCATACCCAGGGAGAAGAAATTCATCCATTTTGAAACAGCCATGTGGGTCTCTCGCAGGTGGCAGCTCTTGCCTATGTGAAGATATTGTCAATCTCCTAGCAGATCTTCTGCAAAGGCATAACAGCATAGTGGGAGTTAAATATCTCAGAGCACAAAGCTCAAAGTGACAAGAATGACAGTGGATAAGACGTTTGTTAGCTTTTCAGGGCTTTGGAGCAATCTTGCAATCAAAGCTGCTGTCTTCTCATTGATGCCATGTTGTCACCACGAGGCCTAGAGGAACTAGAAACACCAGTGCTGATAGTGTAAAATAACTGCCAAGTAATGGAATAGCAAAAACTTCCCAATTTTCTGGCTGTTGAATAAGAAGAGTAATAGGAAGGGCCACATAGTAAAACCTCATTTTCTTCAATTTTGCCTACCTCTGAATCAGGGCTGTGACTCATTTGACTTAATTTGTGTGTCCACAGTATTTGCATCTGTATGTGAGCAAATCTCTCTTGGCTGCTTCTGTAGTTAACAGGGAGCTTGGCAACATGGTCAGTGGAGCTTGCTCAAGATCCATTTCAGCCCAAGGTAGATTCCATCATTTGGCAGGAGGAATTATGTCCTAAATAGTACTAACTGTATTGATGAGATCTCCCCAACTGGGACATCTGTTCCCAGCTGGGACATCTGAACATCCTGTTCAAACATCAACGCCTAAGCTGTAGAAACTTAGGGCTAGGTGGAATCCATTTCACAATCATCCCATGTCTGGAGAACCTAGTATTAAGCTCTGTCAGACTTATTTCACACTACAGAGAGAATAAGTCTCTCCCATAAAGGATTTATGGGATTCCTTTGGTTTTGAAGCACTCTGCCTGTGGAAATTTGAAATTTCTTCCAGTTTCCAGAGAATCTACCAGTTTTCATGAACAGTAGAATGATACTGTCTCAGCTGGTATAGAGAGCACTTTCACAGCAAGGGTATTCCAAAGAAAATGTTCAGAGAATGAAATCTTACCCAGGTAAAAAGAAAATATTTGCAGACAAAGGAAATATGTGCTGTATTTTTCTTGCCAAAGAGCAAGGTGGTTTTTTTTATTCCAAATGAAAGCATCATAAGAAAAAATATATATATAACATTTTTAAAAAGCTATCTATCTATCTATCTATCTATCTGTCTATCCATGCATTCATCTTTCTGTCTATCAATCTATCAATCTATCTCTCTATCTATCTCTCTACCTATCTATCTATCAATACACCAGCAAGCTCGGGAAAAATTCTTGATATTTCGAAAGATTGTTTTTATCAGTACATCCATGCCACAAAACTGATTTTCCTTTCCAAATTATTACTAGTGGAGCCATTTAGCTGAGTTTTTTTTTTCCTTCTTTCCCCCCAGTTCTGATCACAAATGCATTGCTTGTAATCCCTGTTGGTCAAACTCCACATTTAGTATGCGACCACCAGCTCTTAAATGCAAGCAAAGAACTATACTCCACTGATTTGTGTCAGTGAATCTGTATTTGGGAGATAATTGTTCACTGGATTTATTTATTATAGTCACTACCACAGGATCTGCATCACAGTATGGTCACAGCATGTCTCTGGAAATAAAGCAAAATGAATTGTATAAATAAATTGGGTACATTAACTCAACATGAGCTTTGCAAGCAACAATATAGTCAATAGAACATACTAGTGAAAGTGACAGGACATTATATATTCAATGACACATGCTAACGAAGGTAACAAGAAGCATTTATTCCATAAAGCCTACAAATATCATGTAGAGACAGAGGAAGTTTGAGTCACATCCAACTAAAATGGCTTGTTCCTGGCAGGTGAACTGCACCTGACAGATGTCCTCATATACAGCAGCACCTTGCAATGATCTTTGTACCCAGCCCAACTCATCTCTCATTAGCAAGACATTTCATTACCAGTCTGTGGGACCATCCTCTCAGCATTGCTGATTTCTGTCTGCCCAGCAGAAATACTGTCCTAGCCAAGAGATTCCTGTAGGTGACTGTCTAGCCAGGGAGGGAACTTGGCACTCAGTAAAACCCACCAACTCCGGAGGCACCTGAGGCACTTGCAGTCACGTTTCCTGAGTATTACTCACTGCTATCACACCAGACTCTCTTTTCTGGGAAGATAACCCTACACCTTGTAAGAGAATAATTTTCTTCTTACCTATTCTTTGTCTTCTGTCCCCCTTTTTCCTACTCTTCACCTAACGGAAAGCTTCCAGCGGGACTGTGATATCTATTTCTCCTTGTAGAGAAGATTCACTGACAATAAGATCTTCTGGGTTGACAGGAGAGCACGGGTTTAGGGAGAAGAAGATATTATAAAAGTCCTGCTTCCCCCCCCCCGAAATGATGACTTTCTTTGTTATGTAAGGAGTTTCTACTGGAAAAGGGAATTTCTCAAATGTTTTGTCTACCAGGTAGATGTGAACATTCTCTCTGCAATGTCTTGTGACTGTGCAAAAATACAGGCAGTTCTATACTGGAGCCTGCCTTTAATCTGCAAAAGGGATCTCTGATCACTTTGGGTATTTTGACCTTCAGTCCATTGCTTGTCTGTGATACTCTGCCATACATTATACCATGCTGGCATCTGGTAAACTCAGTCATGTCATTTGACTTGTCTTTTCTGGTCAACTTATCTGGGACAACCAGCTTTGCACAACTTGCCTGAGTATCTCCTACAATGGATAAATGTCTCTTGTTTTTCATCTCTAACTCCATCGTGTATGACGCGAAGTCCATTGAAATTATTGGACATCCTCTCACAGACCACTACCAGACATAGGTCAAGCCTCACTTGTCTAAGTTCTTAACCCCTCTTCTTAACTCACAGCCTGGACTCCAGCACAAGCAAGCTGGAAGTGTGCTCCTCAGGACCATGTGCACCAAAACTTCTTCCTGTCTCAGGACACAGTTTAGCATTGAAATGGTCACGGAGAAAGATGACATTTCTTCACATTCATATTCTTGCCTATGAAGAACAGAAACGTCAATTTACTCACATCTCTGTGCCCTCTGTCCTTGTTCCCTTTCTCTAGTCTGTGTTCGTGCATAGAGGCCAACACCATGGCATGCTGAAGTGGTTCTCTGCCTCTACAGGACTTATTCAGAGAACTTAGTCTTAGGAGAACTGACATTCACTACAGTTGCACCCCCCATGTGCACCTGTAAATTAAGTAAGAGCTGATTCATGCATTAATTTTGCCAAAATGCTGGAGGGGCAGTGTAGTTTAGCTAGTAGACCATAAAAGGTACTTTACAACTCTTTCATTCTCTACCTTCATACTCAGCTTGATTCTCTCAACTGCAGCTTTTAATTAGACAAAAACTTTGTTTTGGCTGTTTTCAGGCCATGAAAGTCTTGTAGTCTGTTAATGTGAGAAGTGGAACAGAAGTGATTATGCACTTACTGAAGGAATGAACAGCTGTACAAAAAAAATGAAGTATGTGTGTGCCTGCACATGTGTATTAATGTAGTTGTATTTCAGATGGAAATAAATGCATCAGAAACATCCTGCAGCACCTCCAACTTACCAGGAAAAAGCATAATTTTATGCCATTTAAAACTAATTTCCCCTTTCTTCCCTTTTGTCATACATATTATTTAAGAAGTGGTTTAACCTTGAACCATTTTCCCTCCAAAATCAAGAGACTGGTGAACAAAGGCATCAGCTTAAGGGTTGCATGTCCAGCATTACGTAATGTAGACCATAAAATTCAACCCAGGGAAATTTTTATCCCATTAACTATTGCATGGGTGTGTTAAGCAAATTTTAGACAGATGACCATGACAGTGACAGAGGTAATTCAGCTCATTTTGGTCAAAATGGATTGAAATCCACATACTCAAAGCTCCTGAAATCAAAGGCCATTCCTACCTCTCCTCACCATGTTTTGTCACATGTCCCTGCCACCTTGCTCCCCAGCAAAATAAGAGCCCCCACTCAATGCCACAGGTACCTCACTCTTCTCCCTTCATCCACTCCAGCTGAGGCCAGTAGCAACCACTCTTCAGCACTCCATGAAGGGAGGTTTATTCCCCTTTCTCTGCCCTCTGAACCGAATGATACCAAAAGCACAACACATCCCTTCCCAGAGCCACTACGGTTGGCCAAATGGCCTTCTGATTTATGTTCATTAACATCATAAACATTACAGTGAAATTTTTCAGCCTGGCCCTGTCTTCTTCAAGCAATAAAAAGTGAATGACTTCCACCAAAAACTCCTTTGTCACAGCAACAGGAGAGCCATTTTCTGAAAACACGGTTACTCTGCCTCAGATTGGAGCAGAAGTCAATGGGTGCAGCTGTCCAGATTTATAAACATTTCTTAGAATTAATTTATCTCTGAAGTCTAACATCTTCCATGTAGTAGTACCTGTCAGATACAAATGATTCAGCTATGCAAGATGAAATCCCAATATGTCGATATGATCTACTGTAGAAACAGGTTATTTTTCTTTCCACTTTTTCCGATATTAGACAACTAAGTCTCCATCCAGAAACAAAGAAACAAAAGAAACCACACAACATACCCAACAGCATTCAAATGCAACGTTTAATAGTCACCTATCTGAAAGGATGAGAAATTCTTGACGAAAGCAATGCTGTTTTGCAGCATCGAAGCTCTGCATGCTTTTCCTGACTTTCATAAATTTCTTTGTTTCTGCCATGTTTATTTTTTAGAGATTATTTTCCTGGCGACGTTTGTATCTTTTGGACCAAACTGAGATAAGTTCGTCCTGGGGTTGTGTTCCTCTGTCACACTTTTCACTTGGATTTTTTTGTTCAGTACAGCTGTGGTTACTAGAGGATTATAGCAGATATGACTTGATCTTACAGGGCTTTTTTATCAATTTACAGCAGCAAAGTTAAGATCTTATATTCTGATTTGCGGGAGGTAATCTTCAGAAATGAAATTTGTTGAATGTTCATTTTGTATCCCTCTTATGTCAGATGCAAGGAGATGAAGCACCTTTTTTCCACTTCTATAAGAGTCTAAGATTAGAAGGAAAAGATACTGCTCTCATTTCATTCTCATGTGGTCCAGCCTTTCAGGTCAGTTTGTTGTCTGTCATTCCAGAAACACATCAGCTGTGAACCACGGAGCGATGAAATAGTTTGCATTATTATGGGATTTTTGCATCTCCATAATAGATACGTGCTGTATGCAGAATAAAAGTGCAGCTATGTATAGCTGTGATATTACCATAGAACAGCATAGAAGATTGTCCTCTTTGTGGGGTCAAAAAAAAATAAAATGTAAATGAACAGACAAATCAGAGAAAGCATAGCAAAAATATTCAAGAAGAGGCATGAGAAAAGTGGTAAAACAAAGGTAGTTACTTCAAAGAGTGAGGACATGATAACTATATACATGTGTAGGGGGACAAGTTGAAGATGTGGCATTCTTGTGAGGTCCAAACAAATTGCAATTAAGAAAAGGCTGAAAATCAAGAAAACCTTAGAGAGAGTATGAGAATGATGAGATCTTTTTGATGGTGGAAGTACGGTTCTTCCAGTGAAGTGGCAGAGGCTCTTCTGATTATGTTGTCTAATGTGAAATTGGATTGGACAAAGTAGCTAATTTCCACTAACAACAAGCTGTGCGGAAACTTGAGGTGAGTTAAATTATTCTAATGGGCTTTGGGAACAGAAAGAGGGAAGAGTCTACTGTGATGATCAAAGAGTTTTAGTTCGGACATCACTGTGCCACAAATTGTTCATTAAAGCAGCAATAACTTCTATCTAATTATACTTAAACATTTCTGAGCAGCAGCAAGAAAAGCCCTGCTCTCAGCCTTAGTCTACCTGTTCTCTCCTTTGCATTTTACACCCCAGCCACCTACAATGGAAAGCGGAGTCTGATCTCAATAGCTGCATTACCCATCTTAAAATTATCTCTTACTCCTTACTCTCAATACTTACAGAATCCTGCCCTGTCTGAGGAAAGACTGCAGCCATCACCAGCCTGTCACATACTACATAAATAATGAGGAAAGTGGGGGAAAAACACATGGTTAGTGGAGTTGAAGCTATAATAATAAGTCACTTTCCTGGCACATATTTTTTAAGATCAAAAAGTACTTTACAAACATTCAACTATTAAAGTCTGCACAGGCTTTGATAACATGTGTTCCTGGGATTTGCATTCTGTACCGCTTATTACTAACACTATTAGTAATACTGTTTTGCATTAGAGCAGCAAATAGAGATCTTAATCAGGGCCCGGAGGTCTCTTTCACTAGATACCACAAACCTATATAATTAAAACAATGGCTGGTTTTAAACCTACAGCTTGACAGGGTTTGGGTGGGATTTATCACACCTAACTTTCACTGTCCAAAAACAAGGAGCACAAGGCTGTAAAATGAGCATGACTGGCATGGTTAGCAGTGGACAAGCTGTGTTCCGGTCAGGCACAACTTAGTGGGATTGTGCAAGTATATGCACACCTCGTAGTTTGGGATATCCAGGGAGAGATAGTATGATTGTATGGGTGTATGGGTTTTAAATGCAGAGAATCCATGAAAATCAGCAGTCTACTCTGTGTGTGTGTGTGTGTGTACTAGAAATGGTTTGTGTGTCCATCTCCATGCAGACAGAAATATATATACAGATAGATGGATATTTTTATGACTCATTCCTATATTGCCTTTCCTTAATGGATGCTATTTGCTTCTTTTGAAGCCATCCCTGGCTAGCATATCAATCCATATTATGTAGACATCATTGAGAGAGGCATAACAAGAAGCAATGGCTTGAATCCTAAAAAGGAAACATTTAGCTTAGACATTAGTTAAAAAAAAATCTTAATGATAAGGCCAATTAGGCACCAGAATGAGGCACTAGAGGTGTTTCCAGAGGAGTTTAAAAAAAGGACTTGCATCAGGAGTAAGGAAGAAAATGTAATACAGGTGCTTCAGGGAGATATATACACACATGTGTGTGTATACATATATGTGTAAAATGCATAAATATCTTTTTGTATTGTGTGTATATGTTTACATACAGATGTGCATATATGATAGGCAGTGTGCTTGTGTTTGTGTATATATTTACCTAGGCACAAATGCATCTATAACTAGGAATCACAGATACGAACTGGCACACTAAATGTTTATAAAATGCAACCTACAAAATTAAATAAAGTAGGTTTTATTTGTAGTTCAGTCTGACTGTTTCAGAGCTTTTTTATACTCAACATATGATGCAGTGTGTGGTGTTCAAATGAAGCATGTTGAATCCACATCTGTACCTGTCAGCTCCCAGAAAATGCCTTCTTCAGTAGTTAATGCTGTCTGTAAGGCCACACATAGTCCGTATCTACCAAGCAACTTTGTTAGAAATCTCTCAGTTTGACCTTCAGCAGTTGTCCACATAGATGCTGTAGGCCCTGCTCATTTTCCAGCTCTGAGGTAACACTCTGTTCACTGACTTCCTAGTCCAGATCTCTGTGTTTGTCTTCTTCAAGAGCTGGACAATCATCAAGAGTTGGGTTCATCTCTTCTCTTGCCCTTTTTCCTCTATTTGCTACAAAGAGGTACAGGCAGCATTTCATCTGCAATTCAAGAGCATATAGGGGGTGAATTTAACTCAGGAAGTGTAATAAAGCATAGCACACTGCTAGACTCTACAGTAGAAAATGATTTCCATATAGATTTTACATATGTGAAGATCATCACCCTTTGGGCTCCAGTTTGGGACGGCAGTCTATCAGAAACAGTTCTGTTGATCTTGGCTTGCTTAGTGATATCGCGATGGGGAAGGGAGGTGCTGCAAGGTGAGGAGGAGGTGCTCTTGTGCACCCAACTTCTGAGCAGGTTCCAGCTGAAACAGTAACACCCAAACAGGGCCTACCCCAAAATCATCTGCTTTTGGGCACATCCAAAGATACTGGATGCTGAGCAACCTCCCGTGGCCCAGCCAAGCATGTATGCACATGCTTCACTTCAGGGCTGGAGTAAATCCGTGTTGATTTCCAAAGGAGAAGTAAGCCAAGCTGGTCACAAAAAAAAAAAAAAAAATAGAGCTGAGGAACTGAAGCAAAAAGTAGCTTGCCTCAGGCCAGCAAAGCTTGTGGACAAGCCAGGGACTAATTCCAGACCTTCCAAATCCCAAAATATTGCCGTAACTGCTGGAAAGCACTAATTATGCTACAGGAAAGGGCCATGCTGTTTCACTGTGATGGAGAATAGCTGTACCAAGCATGCTCGAAAGTCCCAGCCCGAGTTAGCACTGAGGGAGGGTGGAGGAAGAAAGTTTGCTCTTCTGCTCGCTCTAAATCATCCTCTCCCTGGGAACGAGGTGGGTTGTGCAGATGCTCATGGCATTCCTAGACGTCTTTCCCAAGCAGCCAGCCCTTCAGTGCCAGGGGAATCTGAAGCCCAGCACTGGCACACTGCTTCGCTCTGGTTTTCTTGGGAAGGGAGAGCCAAAAGAAATCTCTGGATGGCAGCCCCTGGCACTCAGTTCTCCGCAGTTCCCTTGCTCACTTTCCCCTTCTCTCTTTTCTCCTTTCTATTTCTTCTGGACTGCAAATTTCATTCCAGCTGGAAAGGACCAAAATATAGCTGTTGGATATGCACAGAAAAAGCCACCATTGTGGAGTAAAAAAAAAAATCCAGAAATAGAGACACACCTTTGGGCTCTGCCAAATGAAACTCTGGGGGTGTTTCTGCATGCATTTGCATACATAACATGCATACACGTGTGCGAGTATGAACAGATGCAATTTAATTTTCCAGAACAGATACAAACAGGCTTCAAGTTGCCGTTCCCTATTGTAAGGATTAGCCGGTCCGTGAACACCCAGCCCCAGCAGACCGGTGTCCTCCATCCATGCACTGAATGAGCAGTGACAGCATGGCTCCTTTTTGCTATTTCCCACTAATTTACCTCAACCTCTTGGTGGTGCAGGAGAATAAGAGCAGATATGGACAAGGCTACATTTGAGCTCTTAGCCTTTTTTGCTAGGACTGACAAAAAGAATGCTCATATGGCGGGGAAGTTTGGGGGATACAGTTCCTCTGAAAATTTAGTGTTTTAGAGTTACAGGTGTGCAAGCTTGGTGCCACCATCATGTTAATATAAGTTCTCCCCCAGTCCAGGGCTGTGTGGCACCAAGTCCAAGCAGTGGGTGCTCTACCTGAGACCAGGGCAGTGCTAGGCCGAGAACCTGTCACACCCCTCTACCTTGAACAATTATCACTTCCAGCTAATTGGCTGGGCAGTGTGATGGAAAATATGTTTTTAAACAGCATAAAAGTGCCTCTGGAAGACAGGCTTTTCCTTCGACAGCCTGCGTGGGCTGGGGTGGATCCGGCCCAGCTATTCTGAAATCAGCAATGCTGTTTCAGATTTACACCAGGGTAAATCCCTGAAGCACTTGGCCCTGTCAAGGGAAATGAAATTCAGACGGGCTTCTAACAGTGTATGGGCAGCCTAGAAAACCTTAGAGAGGATTATTTGGTCAGGCTGACAGGGTTGTCTGTGCCTGCTCCTCACCTGTAATACCTGGACAATAAATACATTTCAGGGAGAAGCTGTTGGATTAACTTCGTTACCACATGTTCAGTAATTCCCTGGCAGGAGCTGAGTAGGTGTCTATATTTATGAGTGGAAGTGTGGAGACAGGTGATGTTTGGGTAGTGTGAAAGCCAAGGACGAAGGTACAGTACAACTGTGCACGAAGAGACCGTGCATAGTGTGATCCTGCACACCCAAGGCACTACCTCTGCTGCAATCACTCTCTAACCCACACGAGGTCAGCTCTGGCAAGATACTTTTTTTCTCTCTCCCAAGCCCACGTAGTGAAAACCCTATGAGGAATCACGGTGAAAGGTGTACAACTGCCCAGTGCTTTGCTACCCAGGCAGCAGTTCACCTCAAAGTCTTTCTTTTCAGTACAAAGCAAGCCTCCTTAGCCACCTGGACCTACTTTTTTTTTCCTCCTGATCCTGCCTATTTGTGTTTCTATGAGCTCAGAAAAGGAGAACCTCTCTCTGACTGAGCTTTGCTTTAAGGAATCACAACCCACTGCTCAGGACTGCAGTCTTTTCGGTACAGGTCTGTTTTCCACAAGTGGATATGAATAGGCAAACCCAGTCTCTGCTGTCCTCTTTGCTTTGGTTTCCTTTCCTCCTGTCTTTAATGTTATTTTTTGTAATAGGTGTTTTAAAAGATTTGGGGAACTTGGTAAATTAGCTTCATTTCTAGTGCCATTTAAAATAACTAAATAAATGTGAAAAGATTGCTTAAGGAAGAGCTAGATAGACCGTGTCTTCCCAAACTCTGACAGTGCCAAGCTCTGTGAAACTCAGATGAGTGTTTTAATTAATGACAGCTGGGGTTTCTAGATGCAGATTTTTTTCAAATAATAGTTATGATACCCTCCATTTGCCTAGCCCATTCCACTCCAGCATTCCCCATAGTACATCCCAAATGCCTTTACCTCTAAAGCACGGATTCTTCATTCTTACTCAACTACATCTTTCTTCCCTGCCATGGGCTTTTGCTTGAGTTAGGACTTCAAACTATGCTCCTGTGTACACTCTGGATTTGCTTTATAAGATACTCAAAGGCAATTTCCTCTGGGATGAAATACATCAGCTGTTTCAGCAAGGGAAAGTCACATATCTGCCCAGGGGTCTGCTCTCCAGCTGCTATAAGTCAATGGAGATGCTCCACTGGGCAGAAGAGGAATCCCTTAAACATGACGTGAAGAACAAAGCGGAAAAGCCTTTGCAGCCTGCACAGTGAGGGCATTTTCATGTGACTTATTTTTTTACCGGCCAATGAGCCACCTGCTTAGCAGACCAGCCAGAAGGCCTGAGGGGATTTACGTGATTCAATTTGGACGGAATCTTTCACCTTGGCTAGAGCTGGTAGGAAAACTTTCACAATTTTGATTAACTTTTCCCCCTCTCAGAAGCTTGTATTCCAATTAGAAAATGTAGAAATGTTCTTTCCCAGAAGACTGGTGAGCAGAGTTTGGCTGCGTGCAGAGAGGCGTCAGACATCAGCAGGACTTGTAAGGGGGAGCGGGGAAGAGCGGTACCAAAAGAAGCTTGCACTCTGTCTCTCTCCAATTTCTCACTCCTCTCCTTCCTGCTTTCATGAACTTTGCAGTAAAACCTCTTTTTTAACACAAGTGAATTGCTTCTACGGAAAGCACGGATGGAGATGGTGGAGCCCAGTGTGCAAGTCATCCTCATTGGGATGGAAAGGGAATAAAAAAATAAAAGTCTTGGAAGGGTGATCTTATACAGTGTCTGCCAGCAAGCCGCTGGACCAGCAGCTTTCTGGGCACATCCCTGTTGCACCTATTTGGAGAGGAGGGCACAGTGTGGTGTACCCACATCTGCAGTGAGCTGGTGACGTCTTCCACTGTGCGTGGAAGAAAAAAATAAAATTCTGGTTCTTGTTTTCCTCTTGCTGTCATCACTCTCACAGACAACACGAAAACTGTGTGACAGGTCTAACCGAAAAGTTTCCTTGCATCCTTTTCAGGTGTTAGGACGTGCATTCTCTTCTGGAAATATCCTCCAAATGGGTCTGTCCATTGGCCCCAATAAGAGATGTCACATTTTCTGTCCTCTCCCTGGTTTCTTGAGGGCCAATACGGCTCCGAACATTGCCTGCTGTCATGTCACCTCAAATTGTCACCCTGCTCAGCTCGGAAATGCAAATCACTGCAAACCCAAGTGCTGACCTGTCATTCCCCTGATATACTGGGTAGCAAATGACACGGACATCTGCATTCTTGTCTGCTGCTGCCTCTGCCACAGTTTGCTGCGGAGGGGAAAAAATAGATATATATCTTGTTTATAGCCCTCCTTCTAACCCTCCTTTCATCTTGCAGCTTGGGCGAATCTGGAGCCTCTCAGAAGCTCTCTGGTTACTAACTGAACTGAGCAAACTTCAGAGGGAATAAAAGCAGTCTTGCAGGATTTCATGAGTTTCTCCACACTTTTACTGAACCAAAGCTCACCTCTTCCACTATACCTCGCATCATGGGTTTCGTGCAGCTTTGCATAGCAAGTTGAGCAATTTAGTCATGGATTCAAAGTTTAGGGCATTTCTGAGGATGTAAGAAATCAGTAGAGGGACTTAAATACACAGACAGATAGACCCTTGTGCGAATAAAACTAGCTTACAGCAAGTGAAATAATACCTCTGACTGCCTGTGCTTCCCTTAGGTTTCCTTTGCGCTGCTGGGAATATGTAACATATTAGTTATGTTCTCATTAGTGTAGCTCAGAGATGTGTTTGTGTTCTCCATTTAGCTCAGGCTTTTTCATCTGCTCCTCTGTAGCTCCACACTCACGCTGAGCAGGCTCAAACCCTTCATTGTTGGGCAGGAGTGAGGGAGAGGAGTTACAACTGCCTTTTGTGGCAGCGCGGCTATCCCCATCAGGAATCCCCATGCTGGGGGAGCGAATGAAAAGACCAGGAATGTATTCCACTTCAATGTGTCTTTGGCCTCATTTGCCCTTTCCCACGTGCTGATGTGGCACTGTCTCAATGGGCTTTGGAAACAAGAGTCAGGGTACAAATGATGTGAGCAGATGCCCAGTATACTGAAAGCTAATGAATGCATTTTTTTTCGTTATTATATATATATATTTTTTTCTGAAAGTTGGGTTGGGAATCCAGCAATGTTTGCTTCTAATTCAGAGCCTCACAGAAGTGCCAGGGTCTGTTTTCTCCAAGACATAGGTTGACACTTCTGGTCTGTTCACATCTCATCAGCAAAGCAGTGTTACATCTGGCCAGGCAGGTCTGGGAGAGCTCCAGGGAAAGAAACAATGCTGCTGCAGAAATCAGAGTTAGTGAATAACTGTACACCACATTACTGGTACATTTCTTCAGAGCAGTGCTGGGAACATAGCTGGGATGTAAAACACAAGCCCTGGTTAGCAGCTGAAAGACTTCTCTTTTCACGTTTGTGGGCTATTCTTTATGTTCTGAGCTAGATTCCAGTGTGGGCATTTGTGCTTTGTCAGTTGTAGTTGCAATGGAATTGAGTAATTTTTTTTTACTTTCCTGCAAAACCATATGGAACTGCAATAGTGTTAAGTGCATCTCCTGATGTCTTGCCCTACAAGCAGCTACATATTGCAGGCGGTGAAACAGCTCCTCTCAGTAAGGGGCTGAAGGCAAGAAAAAGCTTTGAGACTGCCTTGTCCCATGCGATGCGTGAATGCAGCCATGAGGAATACCTGCACCTTGGTGGCCTTGCAAGCTGCCAGGGGTCCACGTCTGCCTCCACAGACCCTTTGAGGTTTGGGAGTTCATTTCTGCTCCAGAGATGCTTTGCACCCTGCCCATGCTACTGGCACTGGGAAAGGGAAAAGCCAACGCTGGAGATCAGTCAGTAGGATGAAGTGCCTTGTTTCCCTCCCTTTTCCAAGCACTTCGCAGCCTCACATGTCACCCTAGCTTTGCCTGTTGTTATCTTAATGCTAGCTTCTGTGGGTGCTTCAGTTTTTCCTGTGTAGTGAAGAAAACAGTAGGAGATGATGCCCAGGATAAGTCCCTCTTCTTACTGCAGGGGTGGCAGAAGGTCCATACTGGCTTTGCTCCTTCCCAGTCCCTTGGAAGAAAAAAAAAAAAACTGCAAAGTATAAACTTCTTTCCCTCCAACATCAAAGTGGCAACTGCAAGGTCTAAGCATTTATTTATCAAAATCACTGTAGATATTTTCTTCACTGGGAGGCTCAGTACTTTAAGCTGAAGTCATCCATCACAACTGGGGAAAGGAAAAAAAAAAGCTCTTCACCTTCATGGATTTTCCCCCTCCCTTCATCTCACCTTATTCATGTTTAAATGTGTAGAAATTCATCTTTTTCTCCAAAGATCCAGCTGGCTGCAGCACGCTCTGTGCTTAAACAAGCCGCCTGCGTTAGAAGCATTTTTCAGTCTCTCTGTCTCCCCTTCCCTGTCCCCCTGGGCCCCGATTGACGTCTCTTCTCATTTTTATGTTTGACACCTCAAAAAACAGCTTAAACGAATAGCCCCTATTTGTAAAAGAAAAGCAACTTTTCTCAAAGACAAAACGGGCTTCTCACTGGAAGGTATGCAAACTCCTCAGAAAATACTCTTTGCTAATGGCTTGGGCAAGGTGAACTCCATGTGTGCATGCATGCACAGCAGCTGTTTTTGCAAGCCGCATGTAGATGTATGAGTGTGCTTCCATGTCTGCAGCTAGTGTAATGTTTCGGTAAAGCTGATGTGGAAAAGCAAAATGTAGTGAAGTCGTGTGATAGACTGCTCTGTGGGTCCAGGAGTGGGATGTCTCTTCTATGGAAACAGGTTCTGTATAGCTGCCAGCAGTTTGTGCTGTAGTGTCGTTGGAGCAGAAGACATTGGTATCAAGAGAGGCAGTCCCAGATATGCTCAGACTGTCTGACAAAACCACCCTGAACTGGGAATCGTGAGGTTTTCCTTCAGCTGCCTCTGCAGGGGGCATGGGGCAGAGCAATGCCACTGTCCATACTTCAGCAGCTGTGAAATAGACTTGATCGGTTATGCAAGGTGATTGCATCTGCATTCACTGCACTAGGAGGGAAAGTATCACTCAGCAAGGGAAAAGGAGGAGAACAGGACTGGTGTCCTTCTCCCAGGGAATGTGGGGCACATGTTCAGAAGTGAGGTTGTTGCACAGAGTCCCCGTTCCCACGTCTCCCCATTCCTGCTTCTGTTTTGAAGGGCTATTCAGCTTGGGGTGAGGTTATCTTCCTCATGTTTGTACAGGACCTGACACAGGTCCTGGGTGAAGGAGTCCCAGGAGACTCTTAGCTTCTGCCCCCAGACAAGTTCTTCCTCAAGGATCTGGGAGCAGTTGTTTTTTTGAAGCTCTGGATGGAGCAGGGAAATTGTGATTCCCAGGGATCCACATAAGCAAGTGCTGTATCTCCTCTGCTACCTGTGAGAGAGGTGCTGGGGTTGGAGGAGTGATGTTCAGACTCACTAGGCTTTCTCATCATGACAGAAGTTTCCTATATCACTCCTTCATTCATTTGCAGTGTAATATTGGTTCTGATGAGCTGCAACTATGGCCAGACAATCAGCCTATCTGAATAAAATGCCAGGACTCTCCAAGGCACCATGTGTCTTTCTATCTGTATAGTCTTTTATGTCCTAAACCCTCAGTGATGTTGGTGTGAGGCATTACCACAATTCCTTGGAAGGAGCTGAGTTTTTAGAGAAGAGCAATTAATCCTGAAAGAAGAATAGGCCATCCACTGGATGGACAGCAAAGCGACCTACAGCTGGTTGGGATGTGGACATCTTCCCTGCTTTCCTCCAGTGCAGTTCTGCACAAATCCATGTGATCCCAGCAGCCTGCATGGGGAACATGACATGAAATGGAGCTAATAACGAGGAGAAGGGCTGGAACCCCAGATACCCATATACTAATCACTATTAAATGTGGAGTCTTTAATGGGGCATTTCAGGGGATTTTGCACTTTTCTTTGAGGCATTGATCTCTGCTGGATACATAATAATGCTGGATCAGAAGGCCTGAAAGTCTTTGTGGTTTACATCTCTCTGCTTATTTCTGCTGAAATGATATGAATCCCCTGAACATTAGAGAGGGCTCTCTGGAGTGATACTTTTTAAAAAAATTTTTTGGGTCAACCCAAAATGTACTTTTTTACATTAAATCTACATTTTTATTTAATGTAGGGGTTATTTAACCCATTTGTGCATTTCTAGAAATTAGGTCAAGTTTTAGATAAAAATTTAAATATTACTGTGAAACAGGAATTGACCAACTATTGCTCTTTGACCCAAGATCAAACATTTACTCAAAAAAGGGCAATATTTTTAGCTAAGACTACTCAGTGTTCCTCTATCCAAAATCAGGCATAATTTAAATTTTCACACATAGTTCTCCTCTCTATTGAATGCAACAACTGACATACACACACACAAAGAAAAAAAATACACCATAACTCTCAGCCAGCTGTTTCATATATCCTTGGATTTGCATATGATATTAAAGGGCTGGTATTGTTTGATGACTGCCGAGAAACAATAGAGTCCAACTTCACAATGTTCTCAGGTCCAGATTTTCTCCCATGTTTGAATGTTTGGGTAAGCCAGGCGTACTGGGCTGTATCGAACAAGTCTCGTGGAGATCCAAGGATGTGTGCAGCAGTCATAGTGAATGCTTCATAGCAGCTCAGTTTAATAACCTAACTTCCTAAAATTAGGATATCATTTTCTGTTAGTACACTTCCCCATCTAATCTGTACCTTTGCAAGATTTCTATCCTTTCGATCAGCGAAGGACCTTGGCTCTGAATCTGGCTAAACTGCTTGGCCATTAAATTATGAGCTTTCCAACGTGGATGCAACTGGTATTTGCAGTGCTAATCCCGCTCTTTTCATATAGGCCATCCGAGCTCCCTGACTTCAAAAGGATCCTCACGCAAACTGCGCTGCGAAATGCCCAAATTGCACTATGGAAATTCAGTAAAACGAGAGCAAATGTCTTTGTTAAGTCCATGAGGAAGTGCAAGAAAATCCTATTTGCTGATGTGCAAAGGCTTTGTAAGGCAGAGCCCCCAGCCTGAAATCGCTTGATTTGTGGGTTCTTGCGATTAAGTTAAACTGAATGACATGCAAAGCTGGCAACTGAGATAAAGAATCACTCCGGGCCAGGGAAGGAAGGCAGCTAGGATCTAGAAACAAAGGCTGTTAATCTCATGCTCGTCATCTTTAAAAAGTGCACATTAAAAGTGCAGGTAAGACCCGGCTGATGCCTTCAGATTATGGGATGGGATCTTGTCTTTTGTCTTCACGTTTTGATTCGGATGCAGACAAGCAGCCACCCCTTGCTCCCCACTTCCACCCCCTCCGGCAGGAGAGGAACCCTCCATCTGCAGTGCCGGCGGCCAGCTTCTCCCAAGGGTGCTGCTGCTTTCCCCTTCTGCCCCTTCCCTTTGCCACGCTATCATCTGCCGGGGCTCAGGGGTGCTGCCCAGACAGATGTTTGCAGAGGAGCATGACACCTTGCTGCAGGATGTGTGGCTAGTCTGTCTGTCAAAACCTGGAGCCAGCCAAATAAAAGCAAAGGCTTTTGTCCAAAGTCGGTGTGCACAAAGACATTTGTCCAAACTAGATGTGCACAGGCTGAGCCCCGTTCCTGGAGTTAAGTGACACAAGTCCTTTTTCTGAGCACGAACTACCTGGAATCACATCAGAGGCACCACAGCAGCATCCCGACCAAATGCCCAGGGCCCAGCACTGAGCACAGGTTGGCGCGGGTGGTCCCCCAAGTCTGTGGACAACAATTACTGTCCTTGTGCAAATTAACACCGTAGTAGGCTTCGGCAGTGTCCGGCCACAGCAGGGTAATCGGCGGAGGGAGATGCATTTAAGCAGTATTGGAAACATTAGAAACATTCCAGTGCTGCAGGTTAAAAACTGCTCCAGGATTGCAAGTTCGGCATTTTAGGGATCAGTGGGAGATTTCTCTGGAGATTAAGAGCAATTGAAAAGATCGACTTCCTCTCTATAGAGAAGTTTTAATAAGGCTGAAAATAAAATGCTGTCTCTCTCAGCCTTTCTGGCAGAAGAGATCCACAGTGCCCCCCTGTTGTTTCAATAATTCAAACTTCAGCTTTAGCCAGCCAAATAGGCCTGAAATTCACCTGCGAAAGTTCACGAGGCTAAATGGGATTCAGAACAAACTCCTCTTGTTTCCAAACTCATGTATAATGCAGTGAGGAACTTTGCTCAAAAGCAGCTCCGGCTTGCTGTTATATTTACGATGCTGCACAAGAAAGAACAGGAGGCAAACTGATAACACCACATCACAGGCAGCAGAGTGGGAGGGGAAGGAAAGAGCAGAGCCACCAACTTATTATAGGTTGACATTCCTCTCCAGCCGGGCAGCACCTAAATCTGCCTCTTCTCCCTCCTCAAATTGAGATCACGGCATTGCCCAAATACAAACAGAGGAGAGGTCCGTGTCCTCCGGCAGAGAAAAAAATAAATAGATAAGGCAGGCACTGAAGCAGCACAATAAGGAGAGTTATTTCAGCCACCGGTTGGAAGATGAAACACAAGCTGAACACAGGGATTGGAAATCCTATCATTTGGGGTTGAGGAGCCTTGGTGATGACCACCCTGTTAGGCAGAGATAATCTCAGAGGTGTGCTGGAGCTGAGCTGTCTGTCCGTCGGTCTGCTGGGCTGGCCCTGAGTTGAGCAGTCACCGTGGGCAGAAGGCAACCGCTGACGTGCCCTCAGATGGCAGGTGGGGCTGGGCTGGCCATGGGCTAAGTGCCCAAAGAAGGTGGAAATTTCAGCTTCAGCCAGCTCCATCGGTTTGTTTCACCAAGAGTGACACAGGTTGCCTGCCACGTGCCTCCCAGTCTTCCTCTGCCACCGGTAGATCAGGAGCAGGAGCTCTGCTGGCTCAGTTGGCCACCAGGGTCTAGGGATCACCCAAGTTCACTGGAGGCCTTGAAAGCTTTTCTGCTGACACCAGCAGCCACGCATTCAGGGCTGTCATTTTAAAATGGTCACAGCAGGTTTCTGCAGCCACCTACCTTAGAAAAGTAGCTTTCCTACAACATTAGCTTTGCTTTGCGTCTTTGCACAGAAAAGGTCACATCCCAAATCACTTCTCTGTTGGCTACCATGGGTGGCTCACCCTGCCTGTTTTAAAACCTTATCCCGAGATTTGCAATAGGCTTCTGGAAACCCATAGCCTACAGACAGACCCGGATAACATACTGAGAATAGGCACATAAGTGTTATGCAGTGGGTGTTAAGAGAGCTAAATCCAAGACAGGGTATTAGGAATCCGATGCTCACATCTATTAGGGTTATCATTGTTTCACTGAGGAAACATATACAATGGTTGCATCTAATCATGAATTCCAGTGCTGATCCTAGATCTTTCTTCTTTCCTTCCTTCCTTTCTCTCTTTAATTAACTCACTATCATGGTAAGATATTTGCTGTTGTTGTTTTCTTTCAAGTATATGATTTTTGCAGTTTTCTGGGGCTGGAGTAACTGAAGTGCACTGAGCGATTCATTTGAAATAGTAAATATTTAACAATGCAATCACATCTTTATTTTTTTTGCAGATCCCTTGAATCTTTCTCGCTCTATTAATACTATGCATAGTAGTATAATCTCTCTATTTACTATACGATATATAATAGACAGTTTTTTTTGTGTGTGTTTATATTTGTCTTAGAAGTACAAAGTAACATTAAAAGAATGTAAATATTGCAAAATTGTCTCTCAGAAAATTTGTCACTGCCAATGTTAGGCTGACCCAGGCAAATTTAAATCTGCTCAATTGTATATCTGTTTCATGAATTCTGACTCACTTTCTAATTGCATAATCACACGCTTTTTCTTGAAAGCTACCAAACTTGAGATTACAAAAGCCAACACTGGAGTGAATTAAGCTGGTGTGCTCACTCTGAAAAGCACGGGCATCTCAGGTTGTGCACAGCCCCTTCTCCCAGATAAAAACAGCCATCAGTTTTCCAAATCTGACTCTTACTGATGCATGTAGGTACATCAGTGTTCATCAATGTAACAACCTGTGAGGATCTAGGGACCATGCTTGGGTGGGTGGGCTTGGGGACGTGTCGTATCCTTTGCACCAGGCTCTTGGTTGTTACTTAAGGATTTGTCTTGGTGCTTTGAATGATGATCATACTTGCAGGTTTGTTAGGTGTGCTGGGGAAAGGGAGTGAAAACCTGTATTTCATAATATATAGGAGCTAAGAGCTGCAGATATACTGCAGAATTAGTTTTGGCGTAAACTTGCGAGAAGTAGGAATGTTGCATTTATGTTTCTTGATGAAACTCTGTTTCCTGCAACATTTGCTGCATTACAGTTAATGGAATTTATGAGAACGGCTTGTAATTCTCCAAAACTGCCTGGTGCGGTCATTTCAGCCAGCGCAATGTGAATTATGCAATAACCCATCGCCTTAATTAAAACAAATTGCGTTTACTGTATCAGTCCGTGCTATAAATCACTCCCTAGGGCCCCTCTTCAAGGTTTGCGCTTGGCCTGTTCTTGAGAAATGTTGACAGCAGCCTCCATTCCCAAAACCATTTTTGAGCATTTTGTTCTAATATTCTTCTCCAGGATCCAGCCCTTGAGCTAACTGCCCTGATATACAAAACAAATCTTATCCAAAAAGCTAGGCAGAAATCACGTGAAGCAGACAGAACACCACATTTCCCTTTCTTCTCCTGGTTCTGCAGTGTGCCCTTCTGTAAACTCTGGCAGTGGAAGATGAAGTTTATTAATTGCAATAATGATAATAATAAAAGCCAAAAAAAGAAACCTGCAGACTAATTGTTTTCATCCAAAGTTAGGAGGCACATGGGATTCCTCACACTCCCTACTATAATTAGACTGAACAACAAGACAACCAGATTATTAGTCCTTTGTGTACCTCCAGTTTAATAAAGAGAATGACCATTGGGTATTTATATTCATTTGAGCTCAAAACAGCTTAAAATGAAGCGTTAAATACAGCATATCATTCTGCAGGATGAAGTAATTCGCCTTTTAAAGAGAAACCATCATCTCTTTCGTGACCTCGGGTGCGAGTGGAGGGATTTTTGCTTTTTTGCTTCGTTTAGTTTGGGTCAGGCTGTGTTACCGCTCAGCTCTACCTGGCATTTAAGGGAGTGTGTTTGCTCAGGTTTCCTTGCCTCGAAAATTTAAATAGTGTGGTTAAGTACTGTGCTGAAAAGTGGCATAGTTAGGAGCTCTCTGAATTCAAATATTAGACTCAAAGTGGTGATTTCTGGTTTTAGTCCTATTAGAGAGATGCTATTGCAAGTCTGGACGACATGCTGTTTAAGGCAGCCGTGTACAGGTTAAAATGCACAGGGGAATCCTAACAGAAGGCTAAAGCAAATTTTAAAAGCTCAAGCAAGCTTTCATGGCCCCTTTTGCAGGAGTTGCTTAACTCCTGCTAATTTGGGGGATCCTGTAGGTGGAGCTGCTTTTGTAAAATTTATGAGAGAAGATGACCATTTATATCTAAAACTATTTGGCAACTCCAGTTACTTGGAAATTGCTGAAACCTCATCATGAACAGCCGGGTCATTGAACATAAAATCAGACCCTAGAGCCTGATTGGAAAGCCATTAAAGCCAATGAAAAGGGACCCACTGGCTGGAGCCAGCACTGGAGCAGATCCACAGAGAATAATCTAAACTGAATCTGTCTCCATATTTATTTTCCTCTTGATATATACCTAAAAGAAGCCCAGGTAGATTTGCAGTGGTCATAACAGTATCTACCTGTTTGTTGTGAAGATTATCTCACTTTACATCAAAGCAGGTGTCCATCCCACCCAGCTGCCTCTCTCTGACAGTGTTCAGGTCTTCAGATGAAAGCCTCTATCACACAAACAAGCAGATATGTCCAAAGAAGAGGTTTACATGCTGGGAAGGAAACAAGTCAGTATGCATTTTCTTTCCCTGGAAAGGGAAGTAAACACAACTGGAAACAGCAAATGCCCTCACTATGACTACTGTTCTTGTAATCAGTCAGCCAGAATAAACTCTGAAAATAACTGGCATCAATAGGTATTATCTAGGGCCAGCTGGAACACACACATACTGAGAAGTGAGCAAATACCTTTAGAGCAGTTGATAAATACCTTAGTTGCATTTGCCTATATATTTGTTGAGTGGCTATGACTGTTTGGCTTATGAAATCAAAAGGCATTTATTGATGCCATGTTAAGGGCTCACTGCACAAAGCTCAGGAAACTCAAAGTGCTGAAGCCAGCAACAAAGATCCTTCGGCCCCCACTAGCCATAAATGCATTTTCTGTCTCATACTATTAGGATTGCCCTGTATCTGAATGGCTTATAATTTCTCATTGTGTTTAAATTTTTTTCTTTGCCCGAATTTAATCACAATAAACAGATGTCTCATGGAGCCTGTGTTCACCCTAGGTTTTTGCATTATTGGATATTGAAAATACATGATTACCTTTTCTTTTTAATGGCCAAAAAAAATTGATTTTTTTTCCTTTTTTCCCTCTAAGTTCTGATAACTCCAAAATAGCTGAGGAGATTATCTTCCAACTTTCTAAGTAAATTCACTGCTGGCCGGTGAATAAGAAAGCGTGAGAAAATTTCAGCCCCCAAAGGTAATTTTTGGGGAAAGTTATAAACCACTGAAAACAGCGGCTTATAATGAAAGTGTCATCCCAACCATAAAAGGTACCTCAATGCACTGAACAGGCACCGTAAAACATGATTGAAAGGGAGTTTAGAGATATTGCTAATGGCTCCGACATAAGGAGTGTAGCTATAAAAGATGAAAAGATGCATGGCTAAAACTGCCCACTGCAAATCTTTGAAGAGCGTCTAACTACCCAGGCGTGCCAGAGATGCGTGATTGCTAACAGAACCGGTCATGCAAATCTGCTCAGACAGAGAGACCTTCAAACACTTCATGCTTTCCCTTCCCCTGAAAGTAATGCAATTGTTCAGTAGAGAGACAGCTTGTGTCCCCAGGCTCATGGTGGGGGCACTGGTTGGCGTTTGAACGATGGGGATTGCGGACGGTGAGCCACAACTGTCACGCTCAGTCTCCGGCCCTTGAGGAATAGCGTGGCCTGTGATAGAAACTTCCAATTTCTCTTTCTGTCTCTGCAGCTGACTTCCCAGGTTACAACAGTTTTGCACCATTTTCACAAAATCGTGTGATTTCAGACCTCTGAAGGACAGGCAGGCCAGCCTCCCACTCCCAGTAGAAGAACTTCAAAGGTAGTTTTGAAGCAGTTCTGCTGCTCGCATTTAAGCCAGGTGATGTGAAGTTTAGTTAATATGTGCAAAATACTTCAACAATCCAAAAGTTATTTCATGGACTTCCAGAGTTTGCATTGGGCCACGATTACTCTACAGCATGGTCCTTGTGATACCTGTAGTGAAACAGGTGTTGGTCTGTGTTGAGGTCTGGTCAGGAGGAATGCTCGCTTCAATTTATCCTGCCCTTGAGGGAAAAAATTCTGAGTAGGAGCTAGATTTTGAATATCTGTAGGTCAAGGTTCTCTATATGGCCATGCATTTTATTTAGGCTATTTCAAAATGTGGACTGCAATGTAGAGCAATGTGGAAGATTTTGAGGAAGAATTAGATTTTTTTAATCGCTGGTCAACAGATGAAATAATAAGAACCTAGAAAAATGTGCTCTGGGGATAAACTACTCTGTTACTTCTGTGCTAAGACTCCTCTGTTTCTCTTTATGACTGGCTCCTTGTTAGAGATATGAAAAACAAGATGTGCATCCAGCTTTGCCCATACACAGTCTTGCCCCAGCTTGAAAATTTGGATAATTTTCCAAAGTCTCCAAATGTTAACAAGTATATTTCTGGATACTTTCCTGAGTATTACTAGGCAAAGCAGATCCTCCCCCAGAGCGGGGATCAAAGTTCCAACCATTTGCTTGGTCTTTATTAGCAACTTCAAGGGCTCAGAAGATGCAAGTCAGACCTAAAGATGTCGTGAGATTTTACTTATTTAATAATAGATTTAAAGTTCCTTTTATTTGTCTCCTGCTGAGCCTTTAGCTTGAACTTGGGTCACTTGCAAACTTTCGTGCGCTCCCGAGGTCTAGCAAACAGGGGATTTATTGAGCAAGAAAGGAAAAAAAATCTCAAGTGTGCACATGACAGCAGAGGGCAAGGCCTCAAACAGCTTGAGATGCTGTGAAAATCCTGGTTGGCTTCTAAGCCCCATCACTGCCGCAACCCTCTAGCAGGCACTACCCCTCATAGCCGGCTGCACTCCTCGTGGGAAGCGGGAGAGCACGCAGCCTTTCCATGGGGCCAAGGGGCACGTGGCGTGGGGAAGATGCTAGTTCGACTTTTTTTTAGAACAATTCTACGTCAGTTCTTTAAAAAAAAAAAAAAAAAAGGCCAGCTAAGTGTACACGACTAACTATCTCTAGTGTTCAAACAATTTCTGAGTTTACCCTAGCTCTCCGTTGTTGCAGTCAGCATCTCCTCCTCTTCCTCTCCCTGGGCGAGGATGGTGCTTCTCATGGAAGATGACCTGTGCTATTTCCCCCCAGCCTAGCGAGGGAGCTGGAGTAGTAGGGCAGGGAGAAGGCTCTTGCTTCAATAACAAGAACATCTCCAAGAAACTGTGGTACTGTTTTTTTTCTTTTAGGTGGGGGTGTTCCTCTTGTGTTGTGCTGGGGGATTCTGAGAGCCCTTCCAGGACACAAGGAGATCCCTAAGGTGGAGCATGCCTTGGTGTAAGCAAGGTTTTGAGGTGTCAGCAGTTACCTACTGCCCTTCCAGCTCCTTCCCATCTCCACTGCAGCAGCAGTGGAGGTTGGAGGGACCAAACTAGCTCCTGCCCAGCCCCACACCGGGAGCCTGATGATGCCAGGCTGGGAAAGCATTGCCCAGGGGTCACAGCAAGACTCCCAGGAAATGCTGCTTGGCTGCTGGCAGACCCTGGGAGGGTGCTCTCCACTGCCCTAGGGCCACCTCCTCCACAGCCCCAGGGCTGAGCTGCTGACAGAGGTGACCTCCCCACTGCAATAGCCGTGTTCCAGCCTGAGGAGTTATCTGTGGTCACCAGGATGGAAGCACTCTGCCTTCCTGACATCTCTGTCTTCTCAGCAGTGCCTTTCACCCCTTAGTGCTGTTCTCCTACTGGGACAACTGTGGGGACAGGTTTTGCCAGGATGCAACCCTCTTGTGTCGGTGAACGCACTCTGTGCTCCCCCATCAGACAAGGCAAGGGAGCAGTACTGGTGACTGCTTGCCAGGTGCTTGGAGGTGCTCAGGAGAAGCAGGCGGCTCAGTGCAGGGCTTGTTTTTTTTTCTGTGTGTTAAGACTCAGAAGGAAACCCACGAATCCTCCTTGAAAGCCTCCTCTGCAAACCCATGTGCCTCTCTAATTGAAACAGGGCAGGGTCTGAAACCATAGGAGTCCGCAGCTGCTATTTCTATTGTGCGTGTCTGAGTCAAGGTGAAGAGAAAAGTCAGGAAAGTATCCCACAGGGTGAATCCTCCATGTGCCAAGAAAGCTGACTCCACATTAAAGGTGAGAGCCAGAGCTTGCAAAGCAGTGATGGCATGGGAAGACAGAGGCCTCGATTCCCTCCAGCAGCCTCCAAGTGTTATTCCCATTAACACTGGCACAAGCCATCGGCCTGAAAACCCAAAGCACCAAAGGACGAGCGAGAGAGAGCAGGAGGGAGAGAGGGAGGCGATGAAGTTGTCAGCTGCAGGCAAGGCTGCGGCCACTGAGGACTGGCAGGGGCTGCATCGCACAGAGATACCTCCGGGGAGACGTTTTAAGGGATCTGAGCCACTCAGGTTTGCTGATCTCGCAAACACTTCATCTTGGGTCAGTCTTTAGTGCAGATAATCAGGGCTCTGTGTTTCTTTTCTCCTTGGTCTTCCTTATCAAGTAAAGAAAAAAAAGTCTATGTGGCCCCAAGACTTTGGAGATGGCAGAGCCACCTATGTTGATGTCACACACCATTCGGTGTGGTGCTCCTGCCTCAGCATTTGACCATCACACAGTCTGGGTTCTGAGGGGAGCACAGCTCAGGAAGGGCTCCTGGTCCCTTGTTGATTGCTGCTGACCCTGCAGCTGATGTCTGGCTCACAAGACATCTGCCCCGCAAGCTGCCAGGGGTGAAAACCCCTCCTTGGTCCACTCCCACAGACCGAAGCTGTTCTCAAAGAGCGCAGCCCCAGATACAGCGAGCTGTGGGGAGGCTTAAGTGGAGATCACTTTTGACCTGTGCCTCAACATTGATGTTGAAGGAGCAGCACCCAAATAAACCCCAAAGCAGCAGTTACTTGGGTTTCTCCCACAGACAAGTCTGCGAACCACACATAAATCATAAGGGCCCTTGTTACGAAAGACAAAATCTCACCCCTTGTAAGAGCAGCATGGCCTTTCTGCAGAAAGCTGAGCAAGTGATGCAGAAGTGACCAGGGAGCTGTTCCTCCTTTCCTCCTGTCTCCCTCCTGCCTCAGTACTGAAGTGAGGTGAGAAAGCGAGATGTCTGGAAGACGTCTCCTGGATCGCTGCTGCTCCTGCCGCATCTTGTCTGCCTCCAGGCTCAGTGTCAAATGCTCAGCCTCCTTCCTCCAGCCCCCTGCCCCACAGAAGCAGCCTCTGGACGTGACCTTCCACACCTCCACTGCTCCCCGTGCCCCTGAAACACCCAGAGGTTGGTCCCTCGCCGGCCCTGCGAGGAGTCCTGCGATGGAGCTTCCTGGCTCGCATCACCCCGCCTGATGTCCCTGTCGTCTCCTGTCATGTGAAGGGGACACCAGGAGTTTGGACGCTGTGACACAGATTCATCATCTCTCTATTTGTTAGGGAATGGCAGCTGCACGCTGCCTGTGGAAAGGTAGCCTTGACTGACTGGCTAAAAATCAGAGGTGACCTAGCTGTACAACGCACTGCTCAGGAACAATGTGACAAACTTCATCTTTCTTCACTGCCAACCTCTAAGGTTAGAGAGGGCCATTACCTGTCATGGTGGGGAGGAGAGAGACAGGTCTATGGATGTGTCTGTCTATGCGTGCGGAGGGGGAGACGAGTGGGCATACTCTTATTCTTTCTTTTCTACTTCGTTATATTGATTTTCAGTGGCCTGCACGCTTGGAATGCAATAAGGGAGCAATTCCCTTCTATGCTGGCTAGTAAACATTGCCTGTAACTTTATTCTGGGCCAGAAAAGTCAGCACTTAAAATTAAAAGTGGTTTCAGAGAAAGAAAGTCATATTTTAGGAAATTCCAGCTGGGGGTTCCTTGCTACTGTACTTAACTTTGGAATCCAGTGTGTCGTGTCATGTCATATATGCCTTTAAAAAAGCATTTAACTGATATATATATTCTCATCTGCTCTTTACTTGCAATATTTCAAGCAGAAAGTATTTTTTAAAAATCAGCTCCCTGGCTCCCTGAATTTACAGCAGAGGCCACAGTCTATAAAGTGGAAGGAGCTGAAATTAAGCCCAGGGGAGTGAGAAATGCACTGGAGAGAAAGGCTCGTGTGCCAGGTGCTTAAACACATGCATAGCTTAAATCCCGTCCTGTCTGCCTGAAGCCGAGGGAGCTGCTCTTGTGCTTGAGACGAACACACCTGGCTTAAGTGCTGGGACCTTCATCCCCAACATCTTCATCTGCACAGTGCTGGGGTACAGGCTGGGATGTTTCTCTGGGTCCAAGGTCCCATCAGCCAATGGCAGTTCTTTTCCCTTTCCCTTTCCCTTTCCCTCTCCCTTTCCCTCTCCCTTTCCCTTTCCCTTTCCCTTTCCCTTTCCCTTTCCCTTTCCCTTTCCCTTTCCCTTTCCCTTTCCCTTTCCCTTTCCCTTTCCCTTTCCCTTTCCCTTTCCCTTTCCCTTTCCCTTTCCCTTTCCCTTTCCCTTTCCCCTTTCCCTTTCCCTTCCCCTTCCCCTTCCCCTTTCCCTTTCCCTCTCCCTCTCCCTCTCCCTCTCCCTCTCCCTCTCACTTTCCCTTTCCCTTTCCCTCTCCCTTTGCATTTCCTTTCCATTTTCTCTTTTACTTCTCCCTTTCCCTTTTCCCTTTCCTTTCCATGGAGCTTCCATGCTCAGGTCCTGGAAAGCCAGAAGGTTTCCCAGAGGCAGAACATCTGCCCCAGCTGCTTGGGCCGAGCCCTTGGCTGATGAATCCCTCTCCAGCAGGGCCTCACTTCTCAAGTGCTGGTGATTGTAGCCTGAAAGTTTCCTTCTCGTGGTCACAGCCAGAGTTTCACATGCAGTTAAACATCCACGCTGAAAGCACGGTGCATTACTTCTTAAACAGACAGACAGGTGTTTTACAGGTCTCTGCTCCTAGTGCTGCAAAAGCAAAGCGCTGCTGGAAAGGTCCCAGCCTGGCACACGGGCCCAGCTGCACGGGGTGCTGCTCGCTCTGCCACAGCAAGCCCATGGCAGCACCCACAGCCCCCCGTCCCAGAAATGTCCCTTGCTGCTCTGCCATGCACTCGCTTGCCCTGCAGCGGGGCTGTCACTGCTTTGTCAGGTCTCGGGGATGTCTGCGGCTGGAAACCCCGCTGGGGAGCTGAAGGAAGCCGGGACAGCTTGCAAGATGGCAGGAGGCAGAGCACATCTTCTGGCCCTGAACTCCGAGTGGAGACTCCAGCCCCTGCTCGTGCTGAGGCCTGGCCTCCCTGCCCCAGCATGGCACCTACAGGCGGTGAAAAGCCCCATCACCTGCCACCCGATGCGACCACCCCAAAGCAGGGAAAGCCAGATGTGCTGTGAGCAACTTCAGCTTCCCAAAAGAAAGCCCCAGGGACTTAGGACAAGTAATTGCTGCTGCTCGGGCCAAATACATCCATGTTAGGTGGTCTCTGCAGCGGGCTCCCCAGGGCTGTGACCCCTTGTGTCCTGCCTTTCCTGCCTGCCCCTGGTCTGTCTTCTGCAGCCACAGCACGGACCAGTGGCAGCAGGGCCATCAGCACCAGCAGTTCACCCCAGCATCTTCCCAAGGTCCCAGCCTGCTCTGTTCATTGCTCTCGGTACCCAAATTGCTATTTCCTGCTGATAAATCACAAACCGGGACTTAAGGGCTCAAGAGGGCGGGGTGTTGACTTATCTAGGAAAGTAAATCTCTAGGGGCCACCAGCAAAAGACCGACGTCTCCCAGGCTTCGTGATTCCCAAGCAGCTCTCACACAGTAGCTGCTTACAGGGCACATCGTTTTTCAAGCTGCCGCTGTTACTCAGTCTCCATCTAAGCACTCATGCAACAAGCAACACTTTCGAACAACGGTCTATTGATTACTTGCTTCGTTAACAATGATGCAATTCCCTGGAGAGGCTTATTACTCTTGTTTTGTATTATTTTGTGCCTTATGATTTGATTTTATCATTAATGGGTACACTTGCATTTCATTTCGTTGTGACTTACTTTCTTGGGGGTGGGAATTCTCGGTGCAGTACAAAAATGTTCATGAATAAATGTTTAGTGGCAGAAGGCGTGTGTGTGTTGCAGGGCTACAAGCATGTTTCCATCCTGATGATGCAGTAGTAAATCAATTAAAAACATGATCGATTGGGGCAAATTCGCTTGTGCCCCTGGATTTCACATTGCCAAAGTCAGGCTGTATATATCTAATAATATATTACCTGTGCGGTGATTGTCTGGCTGGTATCTGCAGGGAGAAGAGCTGTGCACACAGCTAAGGCAGGAGCAAGGGCTAAACCAGCACCAGCATATCCTGCAGCTCTGCTCCCACGCAGAGCACAGGGCCCCGTCCCACCGGTGCTTTAACTCCTTTCGGCAACATTTGACTAGAATTCCCTTTACCAGAGGATAAAATAAATCGAAAGGTCTCTCTACACAGAGAAGTTCATTCAGATTAAGGTATGGTGTGCATTTAACATGGAATAGTTTTCCTTAATTAATTCCCTGTCTGGGTGCTCTTTTTTTTCAGGAAGAGTGCTGTAGCCCAAATTAGATTAATCGACTTTGGATATTCTTGCTAGCTATTACTTTCTCCTATTAGTAAGTATTATTAATATTTGTTATTAGAAATTAATGATTCCAGAATAACTCCCCACATTTAGTTATGTCCTGAACAGCAATGGGATGCATCTGCTGAGCAGAGGTAAGCACTTCAGTTTAAATATCAGTTAAAAAAAATTCTGTCCTAATATGCTGCTGGTTTAAAAATCTTCTGTAACAAGAGCATATTCAGAAACCACTGCCCAGCAGACAGCAGTACAGGGGAAATGAGGTGCAAAGAATGAGAGAGCCTGCAAAGACACAAGCTAAGGACAGGACATCGCCTCCCTGTCTCTCACAGACCCATCCCAGGCTTCATCTCAAAGCCAGAAATGTCAGAGCAGGAGCGCTGCTCCGTGCCATCCCGTGATGCTGCTGCATCTCCACGTGTGTGCAAGTCTGCAGATATAGTCAGGGAAAACATGTACATGGCTGTGCGCTTGAATATAGATTTCAGAGACAGTGTGCATAAATCTGTGTAATTTATACAGTGCCACAAATACAAACAGCCACTGCCACCCCTCTCCTTTCACAAACTCATATACACAAATGCACCTCAAGGATGAATAATACAATGACAAAGTGAGCTGCATTTGTATGGACATCATTGGTATCAGCAGTTAGGAATAATAGTTGTCTAATTGTAGTCTTTCATTGTGTGCTATGTCAAAGCGTGGGCGAGTAATTGCAATCATCAAAACCCTTTCAGAGTGTGTGCAAAGCCCCGACCCCCATCACCTGCCGTCAAGCCTATCTGATCCACCACACACATGCACTTACTGGGCAGATGAATTAGCTAGATGGGCTGTGCTTTTTATGTATATATATATATATTATTATTATTTTCTCTTTTGTTTAGTGTTTTCCTTCCCTCAAGGTTGTGTCTGGGTTGTGAAGGGTTGTTAGACTTTTTTTATTATTATTGTTATTCATATTTTTCAACATGTATGTGATCGCTTTTTGGGTGAGATAATTTAGACGACAGACATCAACAATTATACAAAATAATATGGTAACCAGCAACTGAAAAAAAAAATAATTGATTCTCATGGGCTGCTGAGTGTTACAATTTGAATGTCTTTCTATTAAAATCCTTGTAATAGACACAGGGAGAAAGCAGGGAGGAGGGGAGAGGGAAAGAGGGAGAGGGAAATCTGTTCTTTTTCAAATATTACTCATAAGATGGAAGAGAAGATAGTTTCAGAATGCAAGCGGGACTGATTTCCATTAACATAATCCCATTTCTAGTATTATTTTATTAATATAAATATCTTGGCTCTGGGAATGCCTCCCGGATCATATAAACCTACTGTATTTTGTATTGGGTTTAGGGGAAAATCAAGGAGAGCACTAAAAAAAAATTGAGCCTATTTGTTATATTCATTCCGAATTGCCAGCCATACAGTACCTGAGTGGAGCAGCAGATTTGATTATCAAATACAATTAAGACCTGTTTTTGTCGATGTGGAGTGCCATGTAAGTGCATATTGCATATATCCGTCTAGAAGACAGCAACAGCACAATCGTGTGGGCTACGTACTCTGTCTTGCTGCTGGAAAGGATTTGCAGTGATTTTCTCCGGCTCACCCTCCCACAGAAAGGTGACCATCTCAGTGCTCTAACAACATTACAGAGACCACGTCCTGTGCAAGGAGTACATAGGTGCATGGGCACACCTGCTTTAAGCCTTCACAGGGGCTCAGATCTGTTGTGTGTTTTTTTTGTTTTTTTTTTTAATCTCACTTTGTGTGATAAATCATATTTATTTGTTACCGACATATAGTATCTTCAGAGACTCAGCAGGTTACGTTGTTTTTGCTGCAAACATTTGCTGTTGCATAAAGACATCTGTGGCTTTCGTGGGTGGCAAACACAATATTATACAGGACGTGTGCACTCAAACTTCTGTAGTAAGAGAGTTTAGAGGGATATGTAATTAATTAATGTCTCCCAGGAAGTAAAAGTAACCCTACTCTGTTGGAGAAATTCAAGCAAAGGGGAATTTATACTAGGTACAAGGAAGAAAGTCCTCATGATGAATCTTTGTAGATTGTGGAGGTGGGTCCCAAGGGGAGGAGATGTAACTTATTACTTGGGCAACTTAAAATGAGGGTAGAAAAAATGTTGTGGAATGTTGGGCTGGGAAATGTCCCATGTCTTTAATGGGTAACATAACCTAAGAAGTCTTTTTCCCCTCTGACTGCTGTGAGTCATCGCCATAGTGCTCCCTGACGTTTATGTCCTCACTGTGCTCACTCAGAACTTGCTTCTGTTTGTGGACAAAGAATGTGGATGCACCAAGATGCACGTACACTGAAGATCTCAGAGCAATCAGAAATGGGGATGGTACTGAAAAGAAGATGCTGCAAAGTACATGATTGGAAATGTTATAGACTGTTTGGTTTTTTTCCTCAGGGAAAGGTATAGCCACTACTGAGGTCACAGTTGGTCAGACAGCAGACCACAGGTCTGGAAATCAGAATAGCAGAATTCTGGTCTTATTCTTGCCATGTAGTTTGGGCAAGTGACTTGTAGGCAGGGTTCATCCCCCTTATCTTCTGTCTTGTGAAGGTTAGGTGGTTATTCCAAGCTGGTTATCTGAGCTGTTTCACCAGTCAGTGAAGAAGGAGTTGGGTATTCTCACAGGGTGTTCAATTCACTCCTAAGACAGGTGAGGATGAATCACTCCATGGAAATTCACCGGCATCTCTCTGAATATCTTGTAGAGTCTGGCCAGCTAGTTTTAAGTAAATTCCTAGAAAACAGAAGTTAGAGGAGAAAAATGCCTCCCTTTGGATCTAATGCCCCTCCACGTAGGAGAAATGCAGAAATTCCCTTTAACTTCAGGAAATTCTGAATTTGAGGACCTGTAACTAGCTTCTTGTCATCCGTAAAACGTTTAGGATGATGCTGCCTGCCACTAAGAGTGGTTTAATCTCTTCTGATAGAGTTTCAGAATAGCCTTACGGCAAGGATTTATTTCCTAATTACAATCCTTCCTGAGGGTTAACTGGAATACACCTTTATTTTAACAAAGGTAGAAATGCTTTTACTGTTAATCAGAAAGACGTCCAGTTCCGTTTCCCACTGTTCTCTGACAGCAAAATTTGGTCTGGATTGAAACAGCCAGCTAGGAAGCTACTTTCTTAAATGGTTATTATCCACAAGGTGAGTGCCGAGGGAGACAATTTTTCAGGGAAAAATGATAATTTTTCATGATTCAGACTCAGGACACAAAAGTAGTGGACTTGATGAAAGTTTTATTGGATAAGTTTCTCAGGTGGACTTCCCAAGATGGACTTGTTTGCAACAGCAGGTGCTTCAACATGTAAGCCATGCTATGATGGCATGGGAGACACCCATGCAGCTGAGTTGTCCTAACAGCGGTGCTCATGGGAATTTTAGGGTGGGGAAGGTGAGGATGTCAACCCATGCATTTGGGAAAGGTCATGGTTCAGAATCGACATAATGCATGAAGCTTTGACATTTTCTGCTAAATGGAATTGTTTTCCACCTCACCCTAATTTAGATTGTGCTGAGAAAGACATGTCATGGGGAAGTACCGTACCATGCAAGTGCTTTTACAGAGAGCAAAAAAAGCTCCAAACTTTCCACATCTTAAGGATAGGAAGAGAGAAGAACACAGAGAAACAAAAACAGAAAGGTGAGTAGAGGAAACAGTGAGAAAAGTTTCATAGCAAGTAGAGAAGTGGTTTCAAAACATGTACAGTCTCGGTGTTGTCAAAGCTATATGTGAGCATCATAGCAAGGGGGACACATTTTGGAGGAATTTCAGGGAACATCCTGAGATGGGATTGCAGCTCTCTTTCAGGAGTTCCTACCATGCATGAAGGGGCAACATGGGAGAAAACAGCGCGATACTTGTCTGAAAAATTCAATTACTGAGTGATAGGGGATGTTATCAGAGGATAACCAAAGATGGGAGCTAGCATTTCAATAGCAAACGAGAGATGTTAGGTAGAGGGGAGATAGGCAGTGAAGAGCCTTTCAGAGGTCCCTGTATGGACATTGAACCATAACAGCTACTCATCAGTGCTATAAAACTACCAGCAGCAGTATCCCCAGGCTGGGAAAAACTCTTCTTGGCAAGCTTGTGCACCACGCCGTGCCATCGGATAGAGCCCGTCCTATTGAAAACTGAATCCCTTCGAGTTCCCTGGAACAGCAGCAGCTGGAGGGGAAATAACAGTAAAATTCTATGGCTGTAATAAAACGCATTAGCCATCTGAACACTCATTTCAATCAAATAATGCAGCCTATTCATATTTAAACAGGAAATATTGTTTAATGTTTATGGTAATGATCAAATCAAATTTTAAAAATTAAACACGAAATTAAACATTAAAGTGAGGTTCCAACATTTGGCACTTGGGATGCCATTTCCAACCCACAACTGATGGCTGCAGTCAGCAGGGTCTACCCTCTTACCCTCCCTTAGTACAACTTCTTGAGGAGGATGCTGGAAAGGAGCACCCAGGGGCTTTGGTGTCACACAAGTGACCACACCTGATGTAGGGTAGTTGGTTTGGAGTTGATCGTTCAGGCCAACCTCCCCTTCCATCCCTTCAGCTTTCTGTGACAATGGAGGGGGAAGTGTAAGCCCAAAGGAAGCTGAAAGGATGCTTTCATCTGGAAGAAACTAAATGGGAGCTGTCTTTCCTCCAGGTGGAAGGCAGTCATTTGTTCCCACTGAAATATTTTGGATTTAAACTCTTTTCCAAAAAAGAACTGGGAGAGGGAAAGTTACAGAGGGTTGTCCAAAGCACTTCTGTAGTGGTAGGAACTGGTGTAAGGCTCCAGATTTGAAAAAGCAAATGCCACTTTACACCAATGGAGGAATGAACTCGGTTCATTTAAGGTTTAGATCGAGTTGGCCAAGTTTGTGTTTAATGAAGACCTTGGAGTGATGGCTAGCAGTTAGGATATTGCTTTTAGAGCACAACTTGTGTCAGAGTAAACTCAGAGCCAAGGAACCTCTTTCTCCCACACCGAATCTACAGCGATTTTATTGACACTATGCCTCACAGTTCTTCCCCAGCTCTCTCCACCTGAAGTCAGCAGAAAAGTTTGAAACAAAAGTAAGGTTTGAAGCAAACCCGTTGTCTCTAATATCCCTGTGCATTTAGGCTGTGGACCTTATCTGTGCTGTGAGCCTGTGCTTCGGTTTCTTGAGCAGTGCAGCAAGGTTCACCTTTTGCTTTAACAGCTGCATCTTTCAAGGGAGCATATCCTCAGTGTAAATTAATATCAAATTAGTATAAATTAATATCAAATTAACAATGCTTTGGACTGCCAGTGAATTGTGTGTTGATCCTTAGAGTCAAAAAAGCTCATCACAAAAGACAGAATCAATCTGTCAATCCCTATTCTTATGTCGACTGCTGGCCCAAGTTTATTACTGAAGGGGAATGCTCGGAAATTTCTGCAGTATGAAAAAAAATATATAAATAAAAAGACTGAATAAATTAGCTGGGACTGAACTGCAAAATGGCAAGATTTATCTTAACCTGTTACCACTGCTCTCATCCCTGTACCATGCACTTTAAATTGGATTGGTATCCTATAAGAGACTGTCAAGGATTTCATTTGTTCTGCTTGACATACAGATGTACAATTGGTAAAACTGCATCTTATCTTAGTAATTGTCTACAGTGCTATGTCTGTACCTAGTTATTGACTTCAAAAGTCAGGTTTCATCTGTGCAGCTTCCTGATCCAACATCAGCCCAACCATCTCCAGCTCTATCCATCCATCTTTCAGTTTACATGCCTGAACTAAACCACCTTCCTCTTTGCAAATGCTGGGTTTCAGCTTTTTGTTATTAATCAAGACCACTTTTGAGGGGTAGAGGAGTGGACAGGCTATTTCCTTGTTTCCATGAGTATCTTTGTATCCAGTCTGTGCTTTGTCTAAGAAAAATTGTCTTAAGCTGTTGCTTGAGGACTTGGTGAATATTCTGAGGACTTTAAAAACAAGAGGTGTTTTTCTAGTCTTGGGGAAAGGATGTTAATTAGTTCTATGTTAACAAGTTCTAATATCATTTCCATTTGTTAACAGAACAGTAGAGCTCAGTGATCACACAGAAATTTCTCATCTGATAGTTTTCAAGCAAATGCTGGTGCAAACCCAGATTAGCATGCCGACCTTCTAATGATTCAACAAAGCACTTTTCCAAATTTGCAGCAACCTTTCCTGATGACAGACACATGTTGCAAATAGATCTTATAAAATAGAATATTTTTTCCTGCTTATCCAAAGAATTCCTACAAAGTTAGGTATTTATTCCCCACCTCCAGCTGCAAAGAGCTTTTGAGTTTTCAGGTTTTTTTAAAAATAAACCTCAGACTCCCTCTGGGAAGCAGACACTTGTGTGACACTGTGTGTCAATCTAAATGCCTGGTGTTTGTAAATATTCTTCATGGAAACATTTTCAGCAACTCTTGGAAGGAAAATGTCAGGAAGAAAACTCTGTTTCCTCCCACGTCTACCTCCCCCTGTACTAGTAGCATTGTTTCTTGCCTCTGACTTAGCCCAACAAGTGGGTGGCTCTTTCCTATCCTCTGTTCCTGACAACGTGGACAGTGGTCGTAGGAGATGGCTACCAGTTTGCCATGTTGCAGCACTCTGCTGGGGACAGTTCTCCCCAGGGTGCTGCCGTAATCACCCTTTCCCCATAGCTCTGTTACACTCTTCCCAGGGAACACAAGAATATAACATAAGACTGAAAGAACAATTATATCCGGTCAGAGCAACAGTCTGTCTCGCACATATCCCATCTCCAATAGTAGTCAATTATAAAATGAGGGAAAGCTACAAGAGCAATACTTTCCTAGCTTCCCGCGGTTGGCAGCTCGGGGATTTCCTGAGCCAGAGGTACTTTCTTTGTATCAGTAGTTTTCAATGGATTTTTCTTCCATGAATTGTCCTGTTGTTTTTGAGTTTATGGGGATGTTTTAGATACTGGTTTTGCATCACTGACATTTCTGATTGTTTAAGGAAGACCATTTGTCCCCAGAGAAGGTAGAAGTTAGTCAGAGAACCTTGAGACTGGCAACTTGTGCAATCATAGAACAATGCTTTGAAGTCTCTTTTCAGTTTCCAAAATGCTGCCAGGTAGAGGGTGAGACATATAGCACAGCAGTTTCAGAGCAGTGGGTCCTGCTCAGGCTTCACAGGGAAGTGATGGTTACTGGGTGTCAGCACCCAAGGTGGAATCCCACAACTGTGTTTGGGATTGGAATCCCGAATCGGTGCTGGATTAACCTTTGCAGAGCGCTGTAAGCTGCAGGAGTTCAGCAGCTGTTGTACAAACAACTGCAGCAGACCTGCAGCAGGGGGGACCTCCAAGGGAAGTTTGGGTGGAGGCACAGATGAACCAGTGTCTTCTTCCAGCCCCCACCTTCAGCCACAAGTGAGAGCCACCAGACAAAGATCACAGGGTTTTGGGGAGGTCTTGTGGCATCTTTGCCACGTGCAAGCAGTCCAGAAGCAGCATTGTCTAACACGCAGCAAGCAGTGCTGGTTACACATACCGCAGGCTGCACTGATGCTCTTGAACCGAGCACAAGCTCACAGCAAGGAGATTGCTCTGCTCTTTAGAACAGGTGGATGTTTTTAAGTTTTGGTGGGAGTTCTTTCTTTTTTTTTTTTCTTTTTCTTCTCTTCCTATTTCTCTTCTCGTTTGTTTTTCAAGCTGTTTTAGATGACCGGTATTTGCACTAAAACGAAACAGTGCTAAAGTAGTTGGAAGGATCTGCATGAGCAGATACACATGCAGACAAGAGTGGTAATTAGAGTAGGATGCAGGTCTGGGGTTTTCAGTTACGTCAAGAGATGTGTTCATGTGTCAGCTTTACCCCTGTGCCTCCTCTCCAAGGCATCCTGATTTCAGGTCTTCCTGGGAACTGCAACATGGCTTTTGTTGTTTACAATTTTTGTACATTTTATATTTTATTTTATTCTTTGCTTTTCTTTATGGACTCCTCAGACTCCCATAACAATGTGGCAATCAACAGGGATATGCGCAATAGCACAATTTTCCCTTCACGAGTAAATCTATGCACACACGGCAACCCACCTCAGGGCATCTTGCAAACCCAGCGAAGAAATGGCAGGGAAGGAGTCCCGGGATGCTTCAGCCAGAGCTTGCAGACATCTCTTACCTGACTTTGGAGGCTTCTCTTGCTTTTTTCTCTCTCTTACCCCTTCCCCTCTCCCCTAAATATACTTCCAGAAAGATAAGTGAGTGAAAAGGGCATGTGCTGTCCTCAGGGAGCCAGAGTGGTGCCCGGCAGCCGGGGTCCGTCCCCAGTGGGGTGGCGAACAGGAGGGAGCTCAGGGACATTTGCTGCTTTCAGATGTGCCCACACATCTGTTACTGGCCTCAGCTGGGAACTCCCTACGGGCACAGCTGAGAGGCAGACTTTAAACTAAGTCAATATTAAAATAAGAAAGGAAGCGTGGCGGAAGAACAGAGAGCCCAGGACCGCACACGTTCATGAGGGCAGCACAGTGCAAAGCCCAAGGCAGGATTAGGCTTTGAATGGCTCTCACAACCTTCTGTCCTCAGGGCTTCCCACCCACAGAACTGATGTCCTCACCCAGGAGTTTGCAGGGAAGGAGGAACACCTCCTAACCTTCGCAGCCAAACTGAGTGTCTCAGTCGGTTTGTCTTCAGACGAGGAAACGCAGGCAGACAGGTTCTGCGCCTCTGACTTCCATAGTAAAGGGACAAGTGCCTGCGTGGGGCTGGGAGTGAGGGGTCACCACAACCCCCTGAAGAAGTGGCCTTGGGGACCATTTCGCATCCAGACATCTCTGAGCTGCAGGGGAGTTGTCTTTCTGGAGTAGAATGGGAGCTAGCTGCGGCCTTTGACGTCAGCCCAAAGTGCCCCTATGTGATGACCCTTAAAAGATCCAGTTACCTTTTCAGTGGCTTGGGGGATGCTTTCTTTTCTTGTTCTCTGCCATATCAGAAAGCATAATATTAAAATATTCTTATGGGGGTTGAGCAGCCATGTACCGAGGGAAGTGGGTGAAGTGTAGTACTATTTGTTTTGAATACACTGGGAATATTCTGAAAGGCTATGAACCTCCAAGGCTCCCAGACAGATACCCAGTCCATGTGTGCATGGACACACCTTGGATTTAAACAGGTGAGAATACCTGTGAGAATCTCAAAATAGAAGTAATAGTAGAAAATAATTTATAATACGTAAGTTTCACCAAAAATAAAAATCAAGACAAGCTGCTGGAGCATGCCTGCCATAAGGAGAGGCAGCCCATGGAGATGTGCTCCATGTAAGGAACAGAGCAGAGCAGAATAGAATCAGACAGAATAATCTTATATTTTTTTATATTTGTTCATATATATTGTTTATATGAAAAAAACAGCACAGTTCATCTTTAAATGCTTAGCTAATGCAGTGAGAGAAAAAGTAATGCTTTCAAAATGCATGACCCTATGAAGTACTTTTATTATATTAAGGAGAAAGGAGACCACCAGGTGCCTGTGCAGAACCCCCTTGGCTCTGGCAGCCCACCATACAGAGGCATTACCACTGACTACCACCCCTGTTTGCCATATGTCATCCTCTTTTGTTCACTGCCATTTACATGCTGGCAGGTTGACTTTTTATTAAGGTAAGAGTAGGCTGAAGATTCTAGATGTGGGTGCTTGGGAGACCCTCCCCTTCACGGCAAGCTCAGCTTTCTCAGTTTCAGCTCCAGCTGACGTTATATCAAACTGTGTTTCTCCCCGGTGGGGACAACCACAGATTATTTACAAGATACAACAGGAATGTCACACTAAATGAAGACAAAAGATGTGCAGGAAGCGTGATTGCTGTCTGAGCCTTCTTAAGAACTGCTTATTAAGGAAATTGTCCTTTTAAGCAGCAAACAGACACCAGAATTGGCCATACTAGGTGGTAGGGATAGGATCTGACCTGCTACCAAGCACCATCTATTGATAATGTTCTTCCAGTGGTAATAATGCAGATGCTAATGAGCAAGTTAATAATGAATGTCAGTGCGTGCGTTTATTATGCCCCCTATTCAAAGGGTTGAAAATGCTTTACCAACAAGAAAGTGTGAAGCTCCAAAGTAGCTCTTTCTTCCATGTGTTACCGTAAGCAGAGGGACTTTTGTCATCTGCGACAGCAAAGAGAAGTGGCAGTGAAACCACTGGATTCCAGTCACTACGGTGTTGCTGATTCATGGTGTGAACTTGGGGGAGTTATTTCAGTGCTCTGAGTCTCAAGTTCACCATCTGTAAAATCAAGATAATTATATTTACAGTGCTTACCTCATAGAGCTGCTGTGAAGATTAATTAACGCATATATATTTACAAAGTGCTTTGAGATCTTCAGGTGAAACCTGCTGCATATGTGCAAAATATTATTTCTCTAAAATATCTTGAAGCCTCAGGAGCTGCAGAGTCTTACCAGCTGTCACCACATTTTTGAATGCTTTTACTCTTTGTATAAGGAAGTTGTTTTGTAGGTAGCAGTTTCATATTGTGTTAATGGTGGAATACTTTGCAAATAATAGCTTTTCCCAGTTCCTTTTGACTTGTCTTCCTCTTCATGCACTATGTACAAGAAGATTATGGGTCCATTGAACAGTAATTTTAGATTGTTATTAAGACACATCTTTTGAGATTATTTTATTTTACCTCTGTAGATTTTATCACAAAGAAAATTTGTGTTTATCTGATATCGGTTGTTCCATCTGTGTTGGTTGTTTGTGGTCAGTCAGATAAACTATGACAGATAACTGTACCACTTGCAGCATAACATACCTGCAGGCACAGTTAAGTATCAAAGATTATGTGTGTTTAATTTATATGCTATGGGTGGGATTCAGCTCTCCTAAATTTAGCCATCTGAATATTAACCAGTAAGTCCAAAGTAGTCACTCGAACTTACTTCATACTTAGTTGAAAGGGATGGGCACTTGCCCAGAGCAGTTTTCCCAACCTTTCTTAGATAACAGTGTTGATAGGATGAATCAGCCTTTGGAGGCACAAATAACCTCTGTTGACTGTGAAGGGGCGTGGGAGTGATGTACGCAGATTCAGCTGTCTGATGTGATATTAAAAGGCTGAGTCCTGTTCTGTAGACCCTAATGATGCTCCTTGCCCTGGCAGGAGAAGCAGCATTACATCGGAATAGCGGGTGGCTCATCTGAGCAGTAACGCAGCTCCAGATCGAGACACCACCCTGTAGGTTTGCTGGTGGAGGTGTCTGCATGAGTGTGAGGAGCTTATGCTCCCAGTGCAGTCAGTGGACATCTTGGCAGAGCAGCATGGAGCCTAGAGATCGATGCAGCTGGCTGGTAGAGGTGTCCACCACAGGGTAAGCAGAATAGCCAGCTGGGCTCCCCCGACTCATACATCTCTCTCTCTCTGCCAGCTCTGGCAATCGAAATGGCTAGCCCATCTGTAGATACAAAAATGTGTGTGTTTAAACCTGCAACCTCAATCTCAGCCCAGAAGTATGGTTTTATTAAGAGGATGAATGCTAAGTTATTTGCTACAGGCAGAAATACTGAGGGTGCCAAACTTCTTACGGCCAAACAGCGATGGCTTCTGCACTACTGAGTAGTCTGTAAGCATCTCAGTGTTTGTAAATCAGCTTCAAAGAGTGGCAGGACTTGATAACACAAAACCCATATGCATTTACCAGTTCTTATCTCTGCCTATTTCAGCTATTCTATAATCGTGCACTTTAGTTTTATTGTGTCTAAAGTTCTTAAATTGTGGTATTTCCACCCACTTTCTTTTAAGATAATTTTCCTGTCTTCAGAATTCAATGCGAAGAAGCCATTCAGCAGAAGTTTTCTTCCTTAATTTTCCTCTTACATGCAGTTAAAGCCCTATGAATCACATCATCCAATTCTTCCATCTCTTGGTGCTTATAGATACACCTCCAGATAACTTCCACATCCATACACACAGGCTTTCTTCCTAATGTTTGCCATTAATAGCGTTCATTCTAGTCACCTTTGCAAAATTTCTGTCTCCAAGATCGGTGAGAGAGTGAAAAGAATATTTACACATGCACACAGCTATATACACAGGTGATTTGTAGCCAGTGTGTTCAGCTCATGGCAGGAAGCAAACAAGTAGCATATATCTAAGCATCTTCATATACCTTGTCTACTTCTGAGTGCCAACTGGCAATCTGCCTTTATATGCACACTCACGCACAGACGTATGTATGCATATATATATATATAAATGCATATATATATATAAAAATTTGCACTGGAGACTTGGGGAGAAGAATTCTTTTGATTTTCTCTGGACATCTGATGCTCCTTAAGGCAGTTGTCATCCCACATTAATTTGTCCTATTCTGCCTCAGCTCACTCCTTTTCATCTTAAATGAAATATATTACCAAACGTTAGGAGCCCCCCACCTCCTTTGGAAGCCCCACAATCCACCTGGGCGTGTAGGGAAGCATGCCATGATCCTTCCTGACACATGTCAGCGAACATCTCATCAGGGGCTCAGCTGTGTCACCCCCGATGATACTGCGTGGCAAGATCAGTCCTTGGCTACATTACACCCCATCCTGCCCTCCGGGAGGTGGGAAGGGCTATGCTAATTGGTTCTGGCCCTCCAAATCGAGGGGAGAAATTGCCTTCATCTAGCGCAATGTGCCAGATCTGTAGAACATAAACCAAGGTGCTGCAGTGCACATACACCCTCCAGTGCATATGCAAGATGGCAGGAGCCCGTGTGAGTGTGTACGTACGTGTGGTGAGATGATAAGGTACAATACCTGAGATGATTCAGGTACGCCTGAATTTATTCTCGATCTACAGAAGGCCCTTTCTTTGGCTCTGTCCCAGCCCTTCGACATAGACCAGGGACCCTGCAATATTAGATCCAGGGACAGAACTGATGTTGTCTAATTTTTTATATGTCCTACCCTGCTCTAAGTTGAAACCACGCCAACCAACCTGCATCACAGGTTTCTGTTGCATTTGGCAGTGTCCACCAAAGACAAGAGCACCTTCACATTCAAGCCTGGCTGGGGGGTTATGAGGCACGTGCTTGGGCCCTGCCACATAGCTGTTACCTCTGTGCTCTTCAAAGCCTGCTCTGAAGGCCTGGCTTCTCTGCAGACTCCTGCACCCCAGGGACCCCAGGAGTCAGTGGGGTTGACTGTGCAATTCAGAAAAACACAGAAAATCAGTATGTTTCAAAACACCCTGGCTTTTCTTCAGTTTCTTGAAAAAAATCAAGTTTTCTAGTTTGCTAGAGGGTATCACCTACTCTGCACAGCTAACAGAATACTAAATGTGGGGAGACCCAGGAGCTCCTGCTCTCCTAGGTCTTACTCTCAGCCTGTGCAGAGCCTGAACCTCAATAAGTGGACCAGCAGACCAGCAAGGGGATTAAAGCTCCAGTTGTTCTCTGACCTGGCTCTGTATGTCAACTTTATCAGCCACAGACACTGTCGTGCTGCTTGTCACTGTACTAAAGGGAAACGCAGGACTGAGTGCTGCAAGCTTTCCTCCCTGCACATTCATTCTTCTCTTTTTGTCTCTCTCTCACTTTCCTTCTTTTCCTTACTCCATTTGCTGCTTTAATCACACCTCACTAAACTCTGTGTTTGTTTGTATCTGATGCCAGATGATGTGCAGAGGTTCGTGGCTTTAGGTTTCCCAAGCGTGCAGATACTGCAGGGTACCTTGTCCTTTGCTTGGCAGGAAGCAGGAGCTGCCACCTCCAACAGCACTGGACTCCTTTTCAGAGCATGTGTGCTCAGCGAGGTTGCAGAAACATGTCAGAGGAGGAATGAAGGTGGGCGCACTATGTGAAATAGTTAAAGCAACACTGGATAAAGAAGATAGGAACTGAATCTAGTAGCCTGGTTTGGATCAAGCTTTTCAGTAGCACCAGGTGTTCTAGAAGAAGCAGAAGGCAGTTTTAAGATAGCCTAACACCAAACCAGTTCCTTGCCAGTTTTCCTGAATTAGATGTTGGCTTTCATCCTGTGCAATAGATATTTTGTCTCCCTCCAAGACTCAGAAACAGCTAGTCCTTGTGGAACGATTTCTAGCAGAGAAAACTCCTTTGCACCGCTTGCCAAAACAAATAACTTCTTCTGCAACTCAGGGTGGGGAGGCAGGGGGTTGGTAGGACCTTAATACAAGTTGTTTTTTTTTTGGGGGGGGGGGTTGTTATTTGGTTATCAAAGGGATGCTGAGTAGGTGGTAACAGATTTTGCTTGTAACTGCCTGGGTTTAAATGTTCACACACACACACACACAAACACATGCAATCAAGTTCTTCAATGCTGGGGGAGTGAGGAGCTGTCAGGACTATGTCATGGCAAAGGCATCCCATCAGCTAGAAGGGGAGATTTTCTGGGCCTTGGTTTGAGAAGCAGACAGATGACTGACAGGGGTTAAAAGCTTCCTGCTTTCTTTTCTGCATTGCCTCCTTGATGGTAAAGAGTTCCCTGTCCCTCACACAGAAGGTGCTCTCTGATTTCAAAGTATTTTGCTGGAAATACTGTACAATCTGTAATAAGCTATTGTAGCCCTTGGCAGAGATACCCAGCTGAGCCTAATTTCCCATATCCTTAACTCATCAGCCCCTGATCATAATGTAGGTTCAGTGTCCTAGAGGACCATTAAATAAAAAAAATACACGCACACACATGAAAAACAATTAGGACATTTCATGATGGTGAGTGATGTTAGACTGAGTGCCCTCGGCATAGCAGTCCTCTGCTTAGTCACAAAACAGGCAGAGTAATCTACCCCCAGTATCCTGTTGGCCTCACCTGGAGGATCTGAAACCAAAGGGTCAAACAGAGCTCAGGCTGCTTCACTCTTGAGGTTTTTGGCTGCTTGACTGAGGTGGTCACGCACAAACAGAGTCAGTGTGAAGCTCAGGGTGTCACCATGCACACTCATGTGCAAAGAACTGAGCATAGCCATCACGACCTCAAACAGTGGCAGCAAGCTGGGGGGAAATAAACTAATGGTGAAGGTTACCAAGGGAGTCTGTGAGAAGTTAAGATCAGGATATCCAAACAAAAAGAAAGAGAAACTTATGCTTCTTAGTGGCTTTCCTGAAGATCACTATTGCAGTCAGTGGAAAAAGTGGTGGCACTCAGCTCTGAGACTGTGATCAATATTAAATGAAAACAATAACAATATAACAATAGCACCTGAGATTTTCTGCAAAGCCCCTGAGTTTGGTACTTAACTTTTCCTGGGGTAGCTTCACATTCCCCATAGACTCCTTTGCAAATCCCTTACGGGGAGATTAATCTTAACTCAGCCTTTGTCTGCCCCACATTTAACCAGTTCCCTCTCCAGAAGAGGTGTGGATTTGCTCCATTCATGCCTCATTTTAACATGGAGCTGTAACATCCAGTGAACAGAAGCTGGGACCTATGGTCCCATTGCCCAGCATGACTTTTCTAAGAAGAGACAGCATCAAACTTCCTAGAAGAAGATGCAGAAAATCTCACAGGCTCACAGATCTGGGGTAATTTGCCCCCTTAAAAGGTCTCATTGAGCCCGAAGCTGAGATCATCATGACACATGTGCTGCAAACACCTAAATAGATGAGATCTCAGCTCGAAAAGTCATGCCTTCTGAGCTTCATTATTTAAATGTTTCTATTCCTGAAAATAATTATGCCAGACAACTATCATGAAAACAACTTCTCCTTAGCCAGGAGATGGTCTAATGGGCAGCAGTAAATAGCGTCTGTGGCTGGTAGCTCCCAGGTCCAGTTGTGGGGTTCCAGCCGTGTTTTTCCATTAACTGTTGCCATTTCCGAGTGAGGATGGGGTGGTTCATACATGCCGCTCGGTCTTCAGCAACATCAGGATGAGCTTTGCCAGCTAATGATGCCTTTGCCAGGGGAATACAGGTGCAGTTCAACAGCGCATGGCCTAATGTAGACTCTGACCCATTGAGTGTGATTAAATGGGTCTCGCTTGGCTACAGCATAATATTAGAACCATTTTTTTGCACTTTGCAAAGCAAAACATTCAATTAAGCAAACAGAAACAGGAAATGAATAAACATTATATTTGTGTGTTTTTCTTCTATCAGTTCATTCAATTGGCTCTTCCTAATAAACAAGATCCATCCAGGATCAACAGGTCTCGGGACTGATTTTCTCTTATTATCATCAAGGGGAGTCGGCTTTGTTGTTAACCTTTCCATTTATTTAAAATGCCCTGGATTTCATATTCAATTTTTATGCTCCCTGTTTCTGATTGTTTCCTTGAAATGGGAACTTCAAGGACTTTGATAAATGGATTGAAAGGTTGCCTTATTTCTCTGTCACTTCTGCCTTTGCGTCCTCTGCAAAATGCTGTTTTGCAAATCATAAAGCAGGGGACTGCAGTAAGTATTCATCAGAGTAAGGCACAGAGGGCTGTAGGGGCATATCAGATTAGATAGTCCCAGTGAGGGGCCAGCAGCGAGTGCTGATGGGAAACAGTCGTGAGCAGAAATTAAGACAAAAGGACATAGGCTGGATACCAGTGCAATCTTTCTGGCAGTGGTCTCTGCTAGCTGAAAGCAGTTTTCCATTGCTGTGGTCTGCAGATCAGCGGTGGTCTGGAAGCCACAGAGAAGTGCCTCTGGTGGGTTCGTGAGACTGCTGAGAAATTCATTTACTTATTTGGAACTCATTCACACCATTTTTCTAGCAACTCCCATTGCAAGTGTGTTGATACAGGTATGTGTGAGGCTGTGAGAAAGGCTGATCCAGCTCTGCACAAATTGTCATCTAAAATGCAAATGATCCCTTAGCCCTGGGAAAAGATAGGATCACCATTGCTGGGGTATTTGGTATTCCTTTGAACAAGGCATTGCAAATAAGTGTCTTCCCCAGAACAGGTTTTCATGAAACGAGTCACAGCAAATAGATGTAAGCACCTGGAACCCCTGACTCTACTTCCAAGTCAGCAGAGCCCGGTTTGGGGGATGCAGCTTTCTAACAGCCCCCAGTAAAACTAGTGGAGCCTGCAGCCATGTGCTGCCAGGAGGGTTTCACTCCTTTGCAGGAGCTGGCATAGCTTCACCCACACTCTGACCATCCTCCCCTGATCCAGCAAATTGCCCCAGTACTTTCCCCGTTCAAGCCACTAGCAGGCCCACACTGTACCTCCCTTTAACCAGCCAGACCCGGGGCTTAGATAACTGTGGAATGAGAAGCCTTAAGCACTAAAGAGGTTATTTTCCTCCTGGATGAGCTGAAATTGGGTTTCTGTTTCTCCTGCGTCGTTGCAGTCATTGCACCAGAGCCCACAGAGCACCCAAGGATCGTGTTAAATCACGATTGCACCATACCGGCTGGCCATTTTGTGGCGGAGGAGGTCGATCAGTAACATCCCCGTGTCACTGCACATGAGGTGTGCCACCTGGGACAGCTGGCTGTCCTGCCCTCCCTCTGCCCAGCTCTAGTACGTCCCCCCGAGCCCCTCGCCACCCCGGACAGGCCTCCCCTCCATCTCCTGGGCTCACCCATCCCTACAGGCCTGGACATCACACTGGGAGCTGAGCGGAAGGCTGGCCACGTCTACAGCCCGCAGCACTTCTCAGGGAGCTGCCTCCTCAGTGCGACGTGACGGCTGGAGCGCAAAGCTCTCACCAGTGGTCCCAACGTGTGATTATCGCACTTGTCCCTTCACACACCTCCATAAGGGCAGCCAGGAGCCATGTTCCTTCTGGTGCTGCACTTTGCGCTCCCTTTCGCTGTGTTACTATGGCAGAGGAGGGAAATGTTCAGCTGCCAGCTCTGAGTCATTGCCACCCTCCCAAACACAAATGTGTCCTGGGCTGCTCCTTCAAAGGAGCTGCCGAGCACACAGCCCAGTGTTCTCCTTAGCTTCTTAGGTGGCCACGGACTACACCTTGTAGCAGGAGCTGCTGAAGCTATTAATAGCCTCTGTTTACAAGAGGCCTCTTCAAAGCGCAGGACCCAAAAGCACTTGACGCATTTTACTACCTGCATGTTGCCAATCCGCAGCCTCGTAGGGATTTCAAAGCTGTCACTGATGCAGGCTGAGCTCCTCATACTTGCAGAGAAACAGTACAGACAGACCTCGGGTTCTCCTATCCCAAACTCATAAATCCATCACCACATGACAGGAAAGAACAACAGATCTTCTCCAGCACCCCAGCTACCTACGGTGCTTTGATGCACCACCAAACCACTCCAGACCTGTGCAGACGGGGTGACTCTGAGCCTCCACCTTCCCACACCACTTCTCCTCACAGGAAAATGCTGGTTGCTGTTCATCTGAGCCAGGCAGACTGGCCATGCAGGCTAACGTTGCATCCAAATGGAAGTATCTGCAAGGGGTTTAGGACAGGCAGTGTAATCTCTGTAAGGACTCTCTGTTCTGGAGCTATGATCCCTGTCCAGTCTGTTTGTCATTATATGCAGCAGTCTGTCTGTCCAGCTATCTATTCACATACTTACCTGTATTCTCGCTACAGCCAGCACACGAACACCTACACCTTCATGGAAAGGGCAGTGCACGTTTGTTCATTGTGGCCATCTCATCTCATTTTGATTTGTTTAGAAGACAGGTCCCTTCTTTTCACTTGCTTTCGCTTCAGATGAAGCAGCCATCACTTGTACTCTGACCTGTACTTGCCTATGACTATTTTCTGCCAAACTTGTCCTCCTGATTTTTTAAAGGCACCATTTACTATAGGGAAGAGTGAAGTTCTTGGCCTTTGCTTTCCCCACTGCAGACTGTGTGTATGCTGGGGAGAGGCAGTGTCAGGAGGACCACTCTGCCAAACCCTGGCGTTTGGGACTGAGTCAAGCTGATCTGCATCAGGGTAAGATTGCTTGTAAGGGAAGGAGGGAGAGAAGGGGGAGATGGAGATGTGAGAAACTGCGTCACTTCCACAACTGCTACTGCTCAGGAGAAAGGAGCAAAAGAAATATATATCTGCGTGCCTATTAATTTAAATCTAGACCCAGGAAGAAGTCAACGAACTGTAATTTATGAGCTGTCAAAGCCTGAAAAATTCCTTTTGACACTGTATTTTCAGTTGTTACATGCTTTCCTGCAAGACGACAGCGTAATTCTGTAGGGAGCCTTCTAGTGAACAGCACAATGGCAGAGGGCAGTGGGGGCTTTCTTATTATCTTTTCTTCCCCCTTTCTTCTTCTCTCCCCACTCCTTTCAATCATCCCCCCTTCCCTACCTTGCTGCTCACCCAAACAGCAGCGAGGAAGTAAATCAGTAGAAGCCCCATCCTGCCAGCCCCTCAGCACCTCCAAGGCAGAATCCGGGCTGGGTCCAGCTCTGTGCAGGGGTTTCTGAGTTCTCACTGGGTGATGGGAATGGAGATGAAGCAGTGACCTCCACTCCACCAAAGACAAGGGAAAAATACTCCCTCACACTCTCTGCAGCTTTTTAAATACTTGAGTTGGTTTCCCTCTGCCCATGCTAGGCACCCACTGCTCTTTCTGGTGCACCTTTCAGTCGGGTCTCTCTCACTTGCATTAACATTGACTGACATCTGTCAGCCACCTCAGATGCCCCAATGTTGGCAGCACTGCCTGCCTGGCTCCCTGCTCCTCCGTGAAGTGAACCAGAGCCATGGGTGCCTGCCTGCATCTGCCTCAAGCTCTTGTGGGGTTGCAAGGGGTTGGAGAGCCGTGGCAGCAGCACCTTTGCCAGTGTCAGTTAATGGAGGAACTCAAATGAGCACCAAACAAAGCTCAACCTGAAAATGTTTCTGCTGCCTGAATCCAACCTGGAGTTCCCCCAGCATCCTGTTTTTTTCCTTATCACTTGGGGACAGGAGTGGGGGAAGCATTTCACAACAAATGTCATTTATCCCTGTATTTCCAAAGCTTTCTGTTTCTTACATACACAATTGCTTTTTAATTTGAGCTGCTGCTGGTAGTGGGAAGGTTGCCTTTTTTCTTTCCAGCTTTGATTTCTCACTTACAGCTCAGAAACCCCTTTTAAGGTCTATTCTCTGTGATAGGCACTTCGCCTCGTATTTAGGGAATCACACCCACACGCTGCACGCATCCATATGCAAACACACAGACGTACACACAGATTTTCTAAGTGATCCAAACTCCAGATCTTGTGCTTTAATATAATTTAAGCAGCCTGTGCAGAGCTCTTTGGAGTCAGGATTATGGACTAGGGCTCTGAAAGCACCATGGAAAAATCCAGCCCCAAAGGAGAAGGCCATGCTTTCTGTTGGGTTGCACTGCAAGGCTACGGTCACAATTCCAAGAGTCTATTCCAGACTGTGCTTCTCTTTAACTTCACCATGCCTCAGTTTCCCCAAACCTTAATCGGGGCTAAAAGCATTACTTGGGCAATATTTGAGTGAATATGCTAAAGCAGTGTTATTACTGTGTTTTTATGACTGTGAAAGCGTGTTCTTTCAGAATTACATCTCAACACAACCAAAGATAAAATTCCTCTGGATTGTAGATGGAGAGATGAAAACAGAGGGATTTCTCCAGAATGATTTTCCAGTTTAATAGCAGATAAAGAGAGAGGCTTTCTCCTGGATGTAATACCAAACCCTAGGGTGAAGGGGACATGCTGTTGTATCTTACTCTTGAGTGAGTTACTGATGGGCAAACTTTCAGTGATTTTGTTCAAATTCAGAAAATCTGCACGGCATTCTTCAAGACTCTGTTCTCTGAGTCCTATCTTCCACTCAGACTCGGCGTGTGCTGCTACCTAAAAGAAAGATGGGTCAGTACCTGACCGTAAGCCCAAGGACTATCCTGGTTTGCACCCATACCACCCAGAGCCAGACCTCCCTCTGTCTGGCACAAAGTGGCTGCAACAGGCCAAAAATCAGTGAGGGAAAGCCAACAGTTAAAAAGCAAAGCAGTCAAAGCAGGGTTCAGTGAATGCTCCCTGACTTTCTTTTGGTTAACATTACATATGCTAAATAAATGTCATCCCAACTGGGACTTGGGCTTTGTTTCTAGCTCAGAGAAATGCTCAGGGAAGCTGAATGATAAGAATCCTATTGCCTTATATTGCTTCACTGTGCAGGGAAATCTCTAAGTGCATTCAACACAATTACTTCTGCTCCCAGGAAAAAAGATGTCGAGGTGAGGAAAGGCAAAAGACTGTCCTGTGTTCCCCCTTGCAAGAAACACTCTTCAGAACTGTGACTTTATTTTCCTTCAGTTACAGGTCTCCTCCAGTTCTCACACCCAGAGAGGCTTTTTCATCCCAGTGTCCTACAGACGTAATAATGGCAAGGGTCTCAGCAAGATAAAGAAGAACAGGGTCCTTCTTGTGGTAGTTAAGTCAGAGCTTTTACATGTCCATGCCTACACAGCAGACGCAACCTGTGAGTGAACCAGCAATCAGCAGTAACTACAAAAATTGAGGAACAGACACAACTAAGGACTGTGTCCAGCTTATGTGGCAATATCTGGAGAACATCGCTAGTATTTAGGAAAATACAGCATTCCTTAAATGCCGGTGTTAGAGAACTGTGTTGCAACAGAGGTGAAGGCCTGATGTTCGAGCCTCCAAGGAAGAACAATTCCAGAGGCAAGGGAAGGGAGGAGAGAGGCTCTGTGTCTTTGAGATCCTATCTTCCCCTTGACAAAACCAACTGATTGAGTTTTCTTTATCAGTAAAAACTATCATGAGCCGCAAAGGTTGGATCTGTAGAATTGGAAGTTCCTGCTGAGTGCAGCATTCAAAAGGGTGGACATTAAATGGGTTAAGAAGTGGGTAATGGACAAATCCCAAAATGTGGTTGTCAAAGAGAAAGCATGATACAGTGATGGTATTTGTAGCAGGACTCTTCTGCATGGATCAGTACCATGGGTCAGATCTGATGTTAGTCAGCATTGCCATGAATGTTGTGGAATTAAATATCCCAGCTGATAAAATCTGTGGATAACACAAAATGGGAAATTGTATGGACAGGACTGTGATACAGGGTTATCTGAGTCACTTAGGTCACTCTGAATGAGCTTTGCCTGGCTGAAGCATTATGTGCGTCTTTCTGCAGAACCAAATCGAAGCTGACTCATGGAGGAATAAGGCTGAAAACCAGACCTAAAGAATGAGGGGTTGTATTTCATAAGACAGCGACCTAGAAAAGTACCTAGGCAATGACCTAGAAAAGTGGTTAGCACGGCTGAGGAAGTCAACATTAGCTCCCAGCGTGGTGGTGGGCAAAACCATCTAATGGGATCTCTTGCTGTATAAACAAGGAAACTGGAGGACAAAGATGATTTTTAGTAGGTAATGTTGGTGGGGGAGTGCACTGACAAACTGATCCCAGCCCAGTGTTCACCTTTTAAAAGCTGTAAACGATTTTGAAAATGGACATGGAAAAATGAAACAGATGCCTCAAAGTGTCAGGCTTAAAGAGTTGTGCTCGTCATTGCATCACACAGCTTCGAGCAACTTGGATCCTTATGGAATTATCTTTTCTGGGGAAAAAAAGCCTAAATGCTTAAAAGTGCTTTAATCAGCTGGAGAGACACTGAACTTTTCTCAGAAACTTTTCTAATTTAAAGGCGTTGCCAAAAACACTGAAGTGAAAAGTCAGAAACAGGCTCTTCTTACAAGAGGCTATACATCAAAGCAGCTTATGATGCCAAGGGTTGTTCTGCGTCTTGGGAGTAAGACTTGACCCCTCTCCAGGATGCACGTTTTAGCCAAAATGCAACCTATTGGGATACCTGTAGAGTAGAAACAGAATGGCTAAGCATGGTGGTTCCTCCATGGGGTCCATGGGATGGGAGGATGCTTGGGAGCAGCTCTGTGGGCACCTGCAGTATGCAGTGGGAAAAACTAGACCACTGAAAGGTCCTTTTGATGATAACCCTGTGAATCTCTGATTAGCTTGGGGTTAAGGGGAAGTTGGGAGGATGATGGGGTTGTTGCTCCTAGTATTTTTCCCTTGCCATGCCCATCTTTTGCTTCCTGACTGATGCTGCAGATCACCGGAGAGGGTCTTTAGCATAGGGAGCATGCCGAGACCACGCGCTGGCTCCCCGTGTCAATGTTATCGCTCGCTGTCACATTTCGAAAGAGGAAGCAAGCCTGTGCCATGCACGCAGAGAACAAAGCCCTTGCAGAGCCGAGTGAAAGTTACAACTTGTCAGCACGTCTCTCAGCCTGCCGAGGGCCAAACATGAAACACAAAAAGGCCTGAAATGAGGGAAAAAGGGGGAAATAATAGCACAGCGAGCTCTCAAGCTCAGAAAAGGCTTGCTATAAAACAGCACCTTCGCTCTCTGTCTCTCTCTGTGTCTCTGAGTCCTTGCTACTGATGAAGGGAAGAGATGACTCCCCTTAGCACAGTTACAGTACGATTGCAGTAATAGGGACTGGAGCCAGGTTCAGATCTGGCTTGCACAGCTTTTCTTTCTCCAGACCCCCAAAAACGCATTGTTAGCCAAAAAGCATTATTAGTGATCATGAAACTGGAGGTGGAAAAAGCCTACTGAGGGTTATATCTTCCCACGTGGACAGTGAAGCTCCAGTAGCTGGAAACTGGCATTTTTGAGACTCAGATTTTACCCCGAATCTGGGAATTAATTTCTTCAGGTACTGCCCTCAGGCAGGAGTGAGATAATGGGCTTTTATATTTGCTAATCTGGCCATAGCAGTTTTGGTGGGGAAAATAATTCTATCATTGCATGATATATGTCTGTATTGTTGATTTACACCAGCTAAAGACCTTGTTTCACAAAGCTTTGTAGGTTTATGCTTACTGATAATTTGTTCCAGAGGAATGGTTTTCTGTTGCAAGTACTTTCAGCATGGACAATTTCCATGGCATGAGAAAGACAGTAGTAGTGTCAGCACTGGGCAGGGGGCAAGACAGAACACCTCGTTCAGTTCCCTGCTGTACAGAGATGAATCTTACATAAACTGAATGGAGAAAATTGACTGAAAACAGGAGACCAACATCTCCGCTTCATATGGACTCACTCCTATATTGCCAGTTGTTGTTAATATAGTTGGTGGTAGTAGAAGCATCCTTCAGGCTCTCTGGTCTAATTAAAATTAGATGAAACAGAGCACTGACAACAGAAAATTACTCAACAAATATTTATCTTGTTCCTATCATAGTATTGTTCGGCAATCTACTCCTGGTACCCAAACTTGTAGGTTATTGAGTTCCTTCCTGTAAGACTCCCCTTCAGCGTAGACTAAGAGATGCCCCTCCTCTTGCAGTTATTGTATGGAAGTACACAGTCTCTGGTCCCCATCTCTCTCCACTAGTGCTCCTTCATGAGTTGTCTCTGGTCCCCATCTCTCTCCACTAGTGCTCCTTCATGAGTTGTATGTTATGGAGTCTCAGGTATGAGTGTGGGAATGGCACATGTAGGATCAAGTTGTGGCTTAAGGCCAAGATTTTACCCAGCTCCTGGATAAGTAAGGAGACTAGTGGATAAAGCCTGAAAGAAACCAAAGGACAGTAATGCTCCTTCAGAGAGTGCAGGACCACCCAACAATACTATCTGTACCGAAGTCAGTCAGTAAGAGTTAGTAGGTCGTGTTGGGCTGAGCTGTGAAGGACTTTAAAAGAAGAGACTCACTAAGGGGACAGGCAAAGCAGGGTTTAGCCCTGAACACTCCCATTTCCCTGCATGCCTGGGAAGAAAAGGGTTGGGAAAATCTCTACTGGTGCAACCTATCATACACATCCACTACAGTCAGTGTAAATTTGTTGTGAGTTCAAAGGACAGTAGCCCAAGCTCAGAGTCATGGGACTATCCCCACAGGCATGTCAGACAAAGGCTGACTAAACCTTGCATGGCCCCAGTCCTCACTCAGGCCCACAAAACCACCAGTGACATCATCACAGCCCACTGATCCTGCAGCCTCTGTGCACCCGGAGCGGCTGTGTGAGCAGAGAGGTCCCATGTCCTCTCCTGGCCAAGTCCACCCCTGAAACCCATCAGCAAATGGAGCTACCAGAAAGACCAGCACCTGGAGTAAACTGCCTTTGCAGCAGGAGGCTGTTTATGAACTATTCTTTACTGCTGGCATAGCACCGGGCTCGTTTTCACCTTTCTTAAAGGTTAACCTCATTTCCCTCTATTAGTTGGTTTTAGCGAATGCCATTCGGCGCAGCAGTTAAAGAGCTCTGTCAGCGGATGGAAATGACAGTGGCATTTAGAGCCAGTCAGAGTTGAAAGTTGGGAGGGTGCGAAGGGAGGGTGGAAGAAATAATCTTCAATAAAATGTTTGCAGGGGGATGTTAAGTGACATGAAAGGAATCTCACTTTCCCCAGCGAGAGATCTTTGGCTCTGTGTACGGAGGGCTAAACTTCCCTGAGTCTCAAGTGTGCCCAAATTTAGAAAGAAGTGCTTGGGGGGCTCCAACCTGGGGCAGGGGGCATCCCACATCTATGGGTAACTCCTTACTGGGTCCAGCAGGTCCAGGTTTGTGCTGATTGTTGATTTTGGTAAAGGAAAACTCCTCTGTGGCCACAGGTGTGCTGTTTTTATCCCACATTTTGTCGTGTATTTCCATTTCTGCAGTGGTGTTTCAGGCGACACTATTTAGTCACAGTTTTTCCTGCATTCCCTCACTGCTCACGGGCAATCACCAACTGTAGGAAATTTAAGAAGAGCAAGTGCTGAATTTTGCACCCGGGATGGTGCAACCCTGGCTATACGTATAGACTGGGGGATGAGAGGCCGCACAGAATCCCCGCAGAAAGTGGGGATCTAGGGGTTCTGGTTCATGGCAAGCTGAATATGAGCCAGCAGTGTGTCCTGGCAGCCAAAAGGGCCAGCCGTACCCTGGGGTGCATCAGGCACAGCAGGTTGAGGGAAGGGATTGACCCACTCTGTTCTGTGCTCATGCAGCTTACCTCAAGCATTGCATGCAGTTTTGGGCACCACAGTGTAAAAAGGGCATAAAACTGTTAGAGAGTGTCCAAAGGAGGCCTATGAACATGGTGAAGGGTCTGGAGGGGAAGATATGTGAGCAGCACTTAAGGTCCCTTGGTTTGTTCAGCCCAGAGCAGAACAGGCTGAAAGGAGGCCTCATGGCCTGCAGCTCCCTCACGAGGGGAGCAGAGGGGCAGGCGCTGAGCTCTGCTCTCTGGGGACAGCGACAGGACCCGAGGCAACGGCATGGAGCTGGGACAGGGGAGGGTCAGACTGGGTGTTAGGAAAAGTTCTTCTCCAAGATATTGGCTGGGCACTGGGACAGACTCCACAGGGAAGTGGTTACAGCACCAAGCCTGCCCAGAGTTCAAGGAGTGATTGAACAATGCTCTCAGACCCATGGTCTGATGTTTGGCTGGTCCTGTGTGGAGCCAGGAGTTGGACTCGATGATACTTCTGGGTCTCTTCCAACTCAGGATATTCTGTGATTCTATGCTCTGAGCTGCTGTTTTAAACACTGGAGTCAGGCTTGCAGGAAAGTCTTCCTCTTCCACTCAGAGGAAGGAAAAGTTTTGGTGAAAGGAGGCTAAGAAATGAGGCAGAATCAGGGAAATATGTAACAGGAAATATATAGATTCCCAAACCCTAGCACACGAAAGGTGTGACCAGCATCATTCAGGCTCTGCTGTCCTCCTGCTCCATCGTCACCAGACCTCCCCTGGCACCGCTGTAATATGCCATTCTGCAACAGGGAGACTTTGGGAGGTGTGATACCAACAGCAGGGGGGAAGGGGACACACCGGAAAGCATTTCAGAAAACTGAGGGTCCGATCCAAAGCCTGCAAGGCTCCATGGCACTCTTTTTCATTAACTTCAATAAGCTTCAGCTTTAACCTTGGATCCCCGATGTTTATTTCAAGCACTGGTGTAGCATCGCTTGGAATATAATGTTCTTTCGCATACACACCTTGGGGTAATGTTCTAAATGAGTATGTGGATAAGTTAGGCCAGATCCTGCCAGGCAGCGTCCTGAAGCAGACCCATTCATTTCTTGGGTCATTTGTTGAGCTGGCCAAAGCATTTCAAAGGAACGGTTATCTAGCCGAATGTGAAGTTTTGTAAAAGGCAAAGCGTTCCCCTGGAACGGGTCCGTTTCAATGAGATTTTTGCCAGGGGACATTTTTTTTGAAATTAATGCATCGAGTTCTCATTTCAGGAGGCACAAACCTGTCATTTTAAAAGAATCTTTTTGATTAATTTTGTTTCAAGTCTGTATTGTATTAAACCACTAAGAACATAAGAGTTTCCGTTTGGGGTTAGACGAAAGGTTTTTCTACTCTGGCATCCTCTGCTCCAGCAGTGCCCATTAGAAAGAGTAAGAACAGGGCTTTTATAAAGAGTGACCCTTCCCTTAATATCCTTCAGCTTCCAGCAGTCACGGATTTAGTGATTAAGATAGATTTTGCATCTGGATCTTCATGTTTAGTAGCAGCGAGTGGATGCTTCTTGTTCCTTTGGATCTAATTTATGACTTTTGCCTTCAACAACATCCCATGGCAGAAACTCTTTCCTTTATTCATATAGTGTGTGAAAATGTACTTTCTTTTGTCTGGCTGAAAACCACAGCCATTCTGCTTTATATATTTTATGTTTTGAGGTTAAGACAAAGCCTTTGTATTCCTCTGAGACAAAACCCTGTAACATTTCACAACTGAAGAATTTCCATTTCACAAGAACTTTGGCCTCTCCAATTCAAAGTGGAAGCACATTTTTTGAGACATAAGTATTTCCCATAGAAAGAAAATTCCATTTTTCATCCAGTTTCAGTCATTTCATTATATCAGTGTAATCGAGGGTGACGGCAAAAAAAATAATAAAAACAAACAAAGAAACAAAACCCACTTCAGCATCTTGGAAGAGCTGGAGAGAATGAATGAAAGTTTCACAGCAACAGCTTCTTCCTCCCAGCTGGGCTAGGAAGGTCACAGGGACATTAGGGGGATCAGTCAACCCCACCTGATCATACTGGCATTGTGTCATGCCCCGACTCTATAGTTTAAATGCCTGTAAGGCAGATGGTACTCGTTATAGGGAAGGAGTTCGATTCTCCCCTTCATTTTTATCTACAAAATCCCCAGAGTGGGACTTCCACCTAGATAAAGCAGGACAAGCTTAAGGAAAGATACACGAGATATTTTTAGGTGGTGTGGGTTTGTCTTTTGGGGATAAAACATCACTTTTAAGGCCTCCTTGCAGTCTGTGGGATGTCTGAAGGGTTCAATGGGTGGATCCCATTTAAGTTCAGGTCTTGCACCCAACATGCACCCCATGCCCAGCTCTGCTGCTCACATCCATAGGTAAATCCTGACAGTTTTTCAGCTCTTGCTCACTAAAGCAGGGTGAAATTAAATTTCTATTTCAAACCTTCCTATTTTTCTGCTTATAGTCGCAGGCAGGACTGTCTCTTTCCATGCTTACGTACACAGCCTGGCACACTCCACTCTGATTTTAGCTGTGGATTCCAGATACAAGAGTCAAACAAATAATACACAAAACTTCCGTGTGAAATACGGTTTCATAACTGAAGTGAGCATTAGGCCTGGAGCTGAATGATGTAGGAGAGGTGTTATTGAGACCTATGAGACATGCTGCTTGGATTCCTTTATTATTATTGTATTCTTTTGCCTCTCCTTCTTCATTTTCTTTGTTTGTAGACGAAGGGATGGAGAGGAAGGAAGCCAGCAAGTTTATAAAAGCAAGAGAGAAAGGAGTTGAGGCATTTTTGTGGAGATCTTTAATGACATTCTGTATAATTTGAAAGTGGGGAGGGAACGGGGGAGAGAAAAAGGGAATTAGCAAAAAAACTGGCAAAAGAAAAGTGGAATGTGGAGAGAAGCGTGTGGATGAATTTTAATGCAATCAGAAAGCTGTAATAATGGTAATAAAGGAATATATTCAGACGTCAAGAGAGGGAGAAGGGAACAGGACCCGCGACGCCAGAATTTAAATTAGACATAGGCGTATAATTCTCTTTTCTCCCCCCCTCTTCCCCCCCCCCCACCTTTCTTCAAATGAAGGAAATGGAATTTTTAAGCACAGCGAAAGAGGGATTAACAATTGGCAGGTTTTCAGCCCTTTGTCTTTTGGCGAATCCCATTTAATCACCGTCTTTAATATTAAGGAGGCTGTGGCCGTGCAGGGCTGTCTCAGGCTTGGGGGAAAAGGGATGATATACAGAGGAAAAGAGAGATAACACTTAGGTTCAGGCAATTGTGAGGAAGTGTTTCAATTACCTCCACTGAAGTCTTTAAAAACTGAAGTTTAATTTGATCTGAAATGTCGTCACAGCTCCTGCAAGAGAAAATATGTCCTTCCCACCCCCCTTTCTCCCATGTCTTTGCTGTTCCAACAACCCTCAGTGCTCAAGGCTTGAGTGTTATCATGGATTAATGTCGTGGCCTTCTGGGCTTCTGGAAAAGGTTTCAAAGCCCCGACAGGTCACCAGTGGGATGAGTTTAGGAACAGAAACTTATTTTCCTGACATACCAGCCTTGACACCACTGACCCTGCGGAGTTTGTCAAGAAGCTTCTAAGCTTTGGTCTGAATGAGTGTGAAAACCAAACAGCCCTTCAGGCTCAGCCTCAGCCCAGTGTTGCCACAGAGTGAAAAGGGGACCTTACACATAGGAATTAAGATGTGTTAAATTCCCCAGAACCAAAGGCTGCAAGAGTTGTATTCAAATCTGACCTGTCTCTAAAAGATGAGTGTAAAAGCATGGTGTAATTCAACGTTTGTTTGAGGTGTCATTTGATAGTACAAGACAGTCTTCTCCTTCACCTCCTTCTTCAGGAAATCCATCAAGCTGGGTGAGGAAGGCATCTGTAGATCTGCAGGAGCTGGAAGCCCAGACAGTCATAGAAAATCCTGCAAAGCTTAGGTACAGCACAGGTGCATACCTCCATGCTTCCACGATGGGTCTCCTTAGGTGCTTTTCTGCCATGAATATCCCCGTGCACCATCTCATGGCCAGGGCTATTCCCAGGAAACTGCAACTGTAAGCACGGGATACTAATATTTAGGGAAAGATGTGTGGTTTTTTGTTTGATTGTTTTGTTTCTTTCCAATTACTGGAAAGCTGATACGAATTCAGTTATTCTTCCTACTGTGAAGGGAAGGAGAAGAGAAACTGGGTTCTTGGGCTATACATCAAATTTAAAAAGACGAAATTTTGAATCCTGAGTCTTCTCCCAAAAAAAAAACACTGCCTCATGAATCATTCTCAGAAATATTCCAGTTGAGGGTTTCAGATAATGAATAAACTTGTAAGAATTATGATCTGCCAGGCACAAATCAGGCAGAGTCCTTGTGCTTTGCATGACACCAGCTCTAAGACTGCACTCACCACCAGATTTCCTAAGTAAAGGCTACTAATAAAGTGAGTTGTTGTGAGTTGTTTTCCCAGCTCCATATCAAACACCATAAAACCTGTCATTTAAGATCTGCACAGGGAGTAGCATCTCTTGGCAATGGACAGTTGTGACGGCACTGTTCAGCCAGCCAGAACTGCTGATATTTGTCTTGGGGTTATAATATTCTCCGCTGTGCAAGGAGATTCTGCTGTTAGAAGAATCTCTTGGGCTGTCTCTTCATGGCAGGGTTTGCTTGGCCTGTTGCCCTGGTTTTGTTCGTATCTATCTATCCCGTATCTACACAGAGGAAGCCTAAGTGTGCTTTCCTCTGAGCTACGAGCCTGTAGGTGTACACTTGGATATCACTTCTCTGCAGGTAGGCAGTGGGTACTGCAACAGGAGCCAGGCCACCGAAGTCTAGAGAGTGATCATCCTCCTGGTCTGAACTTACTTCTCCATCTCCTTCCATTTTTTGTCCCAGCTCCATTCTGCACATCACTGCTCTCCCAAACAATTTCTGGATGTGGTTCAGCAGCTGGTGAGGACCAACAAGCTCTTCCAGTACCTGTCATAAAGGTCTCCCCGCTTGGGAGGATAGGCCAGCAGTACGGTTGAGGGCCTTCAATATAAAGAATAGGCACCGACACATTTAATTTAACAACATAATCTTAGATTTTGGGTTCACCTATTGGCAACAAGTTAAATTTCTTTCCAACTACTCATGAGGCCAACAGCAGTCACCATCTGTGTTCTCTTGGACACATGCACCTAAATTACTGTGACAATGTTTTCATGGATCATACCACTGAAGGGCTTAAAAATCTCCCCCCAGAAGACCCCTCCAAGATGCATGGTCATTGTCCTTTGCAGAAGCAGGGCTTTCCATTCAAAACTAAGCCTTGCCTTGATTTACCCTCACCATGGAGCTGGGGGAAGCTTCAGCCACCTAAATCTGAGAGAGAACACCAGCGGGTTCAGCCAGAGATCTGACCACCAGCTGGCTAGATGCCATTCAGTGTTATTGCCAGAACTGATTGCACTTGTGGCTATTGGCAAACACTGAAGAACCTCAGCAACACCCAGTTATGCCTGGTGGAAACACCCATTTATTCTTTTTACAGATGGGGAAACTGAGGCTGCCTTTTTCCCTGGGTGATTATTATATACCACTTTTCCACTGAGGCCCTTGTCCTTGGCAGAGATGTATTGTAAGTCTTTTGTAACAGTAACTACATGGTCTTCCGTCCTGCTAGTGCCAGGAATAACAAATCACATTAAGGGAAAAGTGATTTTGCTTTCCATAATATCCATATCACAGCTTGAGATGGGACCCAGGACTCCCAAATACCAGTTGAAAATGTGCAGACGGAAACTTTGGCGAAGCTCTTGCATATCCTCTTGGGTCCACTCTTCCATAACTGAATCAGGAGTGATTTCCACTCTCCCAAAACAAGATGCAGGGCCTGTCAGTGGAAACCAGTTAGCAGCATGCTCAACATAAACAAAAGGAAGGGGTTTGTTTGTAACACAATGCATGATTAAGCTGCAGAACACCTTGCTGCGGGATGCGCCGGATGCTCGTAGTCTGCATGGGTTCAAATCCCAGTGAATAGTTACATCGAAGAGAGACACTTTGAGAGCTGTTGTATACAAAAATACCACTTTAGACTCTGGAAGCCCCTAAACTGCAGAGCACTGAAGCCTGGAGAATATCTGGGGAGATTAACAAAATTGCTTACCTTGTTCTCTTGCTCTTTCCTAGACATCTGCAGTTAGCCATGGTCAGAGGCAACGCTCTGAGTCAGACACACCATCTCTTGTACAGCTGTTCTTCCACTTTGTGTGCAGGATCCACATCCAAGTCAAGGCCCAGAGTGCAGCTAAGCAATTAAACAAGAGAAATCCTTCAAACTAAGTTTTTCAGATGTAACAGTGGAGAGTAACACACCTGTGGGATGAAGCTTCCTTCTTTGTGCAAGAGAATTATACTCCCACACCTGGGCTTATACTCATTTGCGCTTGTCCCCATCACACAGCTGTTCAGATTAGCTGTTATTCTCTCTAGCCCGGGTGTCTCAAAGCCTCTGTCTCCAGCAGTCAGAGACCAGCAGCTGTGCAATCATATCTGCTAACGTATGGGATATAAAGAATCTGTTAAGTAAAACCAAACCAGGGAGGGAGGAGGGGAAGAGATCAGCACAAAGAAATCACTCCTGCTAAGATGTGATTAGGGATGCCCCACAACACCCAGCTGCGAGGAACAGGTGAACTCAGCAAACATTTTAAAGCCTGCAGCAGAATTAGCCCCTTGTGGGTGTTGTTGGATGTAGAGAGGGGGAGTGAGAAGGGGGGAAATAGGCGCCCGTGCGGGTGGAAGGAGGATTTGGTTGCTATTGTTCAGAGTTAGGTAGCGGTAGGTTTTTATTGTTCCCAGTGTGGGTTGGGTTTTTGGTTGTTGTTGTTGTTGTTTTTTCCCCCATCCTAATTTTTGAAACACCTCCATTTTACAAGGTTCATGTATTTTCCAGCAAGGTACCACGGAGAAGATAATTAGCTAATTTACAATTAGCTACAACAGAATTCGTAATCGCTTCCCCTGTGGAAAGGGCTGTAATCATCATCACGGAGCTGTAGGACTGCTGTGAAAATGGCAGTAGGAGTGTGCAGCCCAGGCCCCAGGAAATGCCCTGCTTTCAGCCTATTGATCTGCCTGATTAGCACAGGGTGAGGGGAGCGGCGGGGCACTCCGGCTGTTTGAGCCTGCAGCTTGGAGTTCACAGCTGGACCTCAACCCAAACTTTGATAACATTCAGGGGCTCGCAGCTCACCCCTCTGCTCTGTAGCTCCTTCTCTGGATACCACGATTGTCTGAAATACCCCGTGTTTATAGCTCCTCTGTGGATTTGGCACATCCCTGACCCCAGTGTATGTCTGTCTGGTCCATCTCCCTCCCTGGTGCACACCCTTAGTGCCATTGTCTCTCCCATTTCTACCGACGGACCGATCAGGAAATCAGGCAAGGAAGATCCACTCTGCCTCTTGCTTCCTCTGTGGTCGATGTGCCCCTCAGTCCCGTGTACTGGCATTTTCTTCTTACCCACACCTGCATGGCAAACGTCTCCGGGCTGCTCCTTTGCTCATTCATGGTGCCAAGGAGATGAGCCTAAAGGCCTTCCCAGTGCCAGGGCCAAGGCTCTGCAGCTGGTCCCTCACTGTATGTGCAAGCAGTGTTTGGGGAGGAGGGAAACGGCAGCAGGGACAAATAATTATTAGCTATACAAATAATGGAATTAATTAGCATCTGCTTTCTGAAATGAAGCCATACAGCAACCTGGTCCTGATGCTTAGAAAGCCAAAGGCATTGAGTAATGTTAGAGAACTGCTCTGGTGAATACCATGCTCCAACAGAAGATGAGTGTTCCCATACAGAAATACACAAATGTGAGGTTTGCCCTTGCATGGAGAAGCACATGCACCATCCATCTGTGATGCCCTAGCAATGAACTCACAATAAAACAGGGATGCTCGTAGGTTTTAGAATGAGAGGTTTGATGGTTGGAAGGGACCGTAGTGATCTTCTGGTTTGCCCTCCTTATTAGCCTGGGCCACGAAGGTGGTGGATCTGTCCCTCTTTATTTCCAAGGCCTTGGATGTGACGTTCTAGATGGTAAAGCCGGCTTATGTTTTCCTGATACAGGGATTCAACCTCTTTGTTTTGCATGAGGAATACGAGAACACAAGTGTATTTATATACTCTTATCTAAATGTACCCCCACGCACACACATACATTAGCGAGAGCTATCTGGATAAACACAAACCTGTGTCATGTCTCTCTGAGAGTGACCCTAATTTTCCACCAGTCCCTCCACAATTGCTGTGATTCTTGTTCTTGTCCTTTTGCTCCGCAGAGGGTCAAACATCCTGCATCTCATTGTCCCTTCTGTCTCTTTAATTAGTGCCCGTCCTCCCCCTTCTCCCCCTCGCTCTTGTGTCCCCCCTTCCCATCTCCTCTCGGCACTTGGTTTGCAGTGCTCTATTATTTCACCTTTCACGCGTGCCGTCTCCTTCGCCTGGGCCTGTCTGACACCTCTGCCTTACGCTTATCATAAAAACATAACATTTAAATACAAATAGAACAGGGAATAATTTAACCCCTATTTGCACTGGAGAAGGTGCCAGGGCTTTGTATAAACACAGCTGGGGAGATTTATAGAGAGTGTATATTTATCTGACAAGTTACATTTCTTCACCACTGTACCTTGCAGCCAGTTTGTCCTGATTTGAGCAAGCCTCTGGGGCTGGCAGAGTGGCCAGGAAAAGGCATAGTCTAGTTTTGGGGGAATATTGGAAATGTCACCAAGGGGACACCTCTGAAATCTTGTAACTGCTGAAGCCTTTCTCTCCCTTTCCTCCCTGGGAGGAACATGGGGTGCTGGATCCTCTGGTCACTGTGGTTTGTTTATGGCAAAAAGGGGCAGACTTGAGATGAATTTAGTTTCCAGCATTATGGGGGTGCCTCAGGTCATTCATGGTGAGGGTCTCTTTCGCTCTTCTGGGCAAGACAGCACAGAGAAATAACCATCCATGGTCATTTCCCTCGGCCAAGTAAGCATGATGGACTCAGGTTGTTGGGAAAGACTGATAATGGGGTTAACACCAATGGAAGAAAACAAATATGCAGGGAGAAGAGGCTTACATGAACACCCCACTGAGCCCCCAGACTGCTGCTGGAAAGGGCTGCCCCTAGAGAGAGGCTAGCTAGGTTTCTTCCATGACACTTTTTGTCTGAGACCTGGCAGAGCAGCACTCAGGGGCACTCAGGGTGTGAGAGGCTCACACGAGCACATTAAGGGGATAAACTCATTAGCCAAGATTGGGAACGTGATGAATTGGCCCAGCTGCTGGCCTCCTCCTTCTCTTTTCCCACCCTGGCCGTGCAAGGGATGCTGTTAAAACGCGCTGCCGAGCGCCCTGGCAGGGCTGGGATGTGAAAGGTAAACGCAGCATTTTGTTAGAAGAACCTCTCCCAGAAAAAAAAACGTGTTAAACTGACTCATTTTTTATCAGTCAAGTGTGTGATCGTGTAGATTTCTGCGGTGGCAGATGTGACAAATGATTCCCCTGATGGCCCAAGGCAGGTTTTTTCGGGAGGGAGAGAGGGCGCTGATCTGGAGATGGGGCTAGAGGTGGTGTCCAGGGGGTGCTGGACACTTCGGGGGACCCCTTTGGGCCACCTGCCCTGCAGCAGCTGGGCCAGCAGCCGCTGGGGAAGGTGGTCCTTGCCCTTGTCAGAGCCTGTTCCTGGTGGTCTGATGGCCACCTTGTGGGCAGCTTACAAAGCACCGCTTCTCCTGACAGCCAGCTCCAGGGACTGGCGTCACCCCTCCCAGTGTCCTGCAGATATACAGAAAAGGGGAGTAAAATAAAATAAAATAAAATAAAATAAAATAAAATAAAATAAAATAAAATAAAATATAAAATTAAGCGTTTCCTAACATACCTGGTTTAAGCTTTGCATAAACTAAACCAGACAAGGCAGTTTCAGGCCAGTTCCACACTAGAGAGTTTTGCTGACAGAGGAGGGATGTGATTTTTTTTTAATGATACATATATATTAGCAAAAAGTCTGGTGAAAATAAAGTTGCAGAGCTATAGGAGTGCTTTTGCTGATGCAGCTTATTTCAAACAGGGGAAACTGTATAGCGTACAATATAATAGACACTTCCTCTGTGTGGGAAGTATTTACTAGACACAAACTCCCTCGGCAAAGCCCTTTGCCAGTGGTGTTCCCAGCTCACTCACACCCCTCTGCTCCCATTTTCCAGGACAGCTGTTCTCACTTCACAGGTGGGTTTTCCTCAGGCATCTGGACAACCCTTGGAGTTTGGACTCAGCTCTTTCTCCAAGGCTTTGTCTTTCCCTAGCCTAAAAGATACCGCACAGCACACATTCAGCTTCAGTTGACACTTTATACCTCACCTCTTGAGAGTCTCTTTTGCACATCAGCTTAGCCATCAAGTAAAGTGATTTCTGCTGGGACCTACAAAGTGTTCCCTGAAAATGGTAGTTAGGTCATGCAGAAGAGATGTTTCTAAAGCTGAATTCCCACCTGTCTCCCCATCATTTGGTTACTTGACTGAGAAATGTCATTGGTCCATCATAGGCCAAGGAAAGCCAAGGAGGTCCTTCAGGCCCTCAGGGATGTGATCTGTAGGGAGCATTTTGACTATTTAATTCATTCTTTGCTTTTACTGGATTGAAATTACTCAAATCGTTTCTAAAAATACTGGGCAAAGCACTGACAAGTACATTTTGGGGAAAAACATCTTGTGATTATACAGGTTCCCCTGATGTAGTTCCTTGGGGTTCACAGCCCATTCACTGAGCCTAATCACCAATGCCATTTTTACCTCCTGGATGAAGCCAGGAACGAAAAACATCCTGAAAACGAACCTTTACAATATCCAAAGCAGCTTAGCTTGAGGTGGGGACAACATACACAGGGCTAGTCAGGGCTTTGTGCATCATTAAAGCCTCAACTTTTTGTTGCCAGCAAAGACCTTTGCCAGCAAATACAGGGCCTGGAGCATCTCCCCTATGAGGAGAGGCTGAGAGACCTGGGTCTGTTCAGCCTGGAGAAAAGATGACTGAGAGGGGATCTCATCAATGTGTATAAATACCTGAGGTGTGGGAGACAGAGGGATTTGGCCAACCTCTTTTCAGTGGTTTGTGGGGACAGGACAAGGGGTAATGGCCATAAGACGGAGCACAGGAAGTTCCGCACCAACATGAGAAATAACTTCTTCACGGTGAGGGTGACGGAGCACTGGAACAGGCTGCCCAGGGAGGTTGTGGAGTCTTCTTCTCTGGAGATATTCAAGGCCCGTCTGGATGCCTACCTGGGCAGCCTGCTCTAAGGAACCTGCTTTGGCAGGGGGGTTGGACCCGATGATCTTTCGAGGTCCCTTCCAACCCCTTCAATTCTGTGATTCTGTGACCTCAGAGAATCTCTTTGCCTAATCAATGCCCACATAAAGTAGGCATATTTCTTGCTTTTAACATGTCTATCAGAAGGTTATTCTTGGTTTTTCTCTCCTATCAGAAAAGCACACATACCCTCCTCAACCTATTTTTCCTGCCATTTCAGCAGCCTAACTGAAAGCAACATAACTCTTTGTTTTCTGTGGTCAGTGCACTCTTGGTTCACGTGGATAACTCCAATGCAGGACTGAAAGCTCCTAATATCCTCAGTAGATATCAACTGCATGAAAAATTATCCTCATACAAGGCTATAGAGTAATTCGCCAATTTGCAGGTGCACCTTGGAGAGGGGAATTTTGATCAAACACTGGTTGAAGCAGAACGGATTGTCTACACCACTGATTTCTCAGTGAACAAAAGTGACATAAATCACCCAATTAGTCAGCCAGAAAAGATTTGTTGCAAACCAATGTTTTGTTCAGCTTTAGGTTAATATGTGCATTAAAAATAAATAAATAAAAATTCAAAGTATTTATTTATTTATTTACATTTATTTATTCAAATTGGTTACATCTGCTCTGTAAACTGCTCTGAAAAAAAAAATCTTGGTTCACCCATTTACATAGTGTTTAATGAATGATAAATAAGACATTTATGAATCATGTGCAAATGGCCTGTTTACATACAAGATGTAAACTATGTAAATTTCTCTCTTTTTTTTTTTCATTCATGGAGTAGTGGTAGTAGTCTCTAAATATAAACCTGATTTATAGGCATCCTTCAGAGCCTCCTGAGACCTTTTTACCAACTCAGTAGCCATTGGTTTGGTCTGTTTTCACAAACATTTTCTCAAGGTGTTTTGTTCTGGACTGAAGCTCTCCATACTTGGTATAAGTCCAAGTATAAATAGTCTTCTTCATTCAAAATAAAGTTATCTGTCAGCAGACCACATCCTGCTTTGACATGAAACAGCATCTTCTTGAGCAACCTCAGATATTAGCATTCACATAAGTTAACTTTATGTTTCAAGAAACAATATATGTTTCAAAAACTTTGGGTTTATTTCAAATTAACTTTATATATACACATATATATAAATGCGTCCAAACTTGTAGGTATGTGTCTGTGAGTGGGTATGAACAACAAATCTCAATTTACTGGCTGTGGCTTCAGCTATATCCTTATTCAAAACAGCTTATGTTAAACATTTTTTTCCTGCGACTTATTTAGTATTGCGAAGGCTATTAATTTATGTTGTTTTTCAGTTGGACTTTATTTATGTATGCTATCTTTATCCACATTTCACTTGGGTGGCAGTCTGAGCAATGTTGTCATTTCAGTTACTGCAAGCTGACTGCAAAAATTGATCAGAAAAAGCTGATTTGGAAGACTTCAATGCCTAGATTTTGAGAAGCAGTTAAAACATTTTAGATATTTCTGGGGTTTGGGAGTTTTTTTCCTTCTTCTTTGAAATTGTCAAATTATTTTCAAGTACTCACTGAAAGTCAGATGTTGTTAAGGTGTTTTGAGCAAGGCACCTGAAATGACTAGCAGCTTCTGAAATATGTCACCTCAATGAAATCACTGTTTCTTCTGCATGTGATACTGAGCTATCTTGGCTTTTGCATCCCTCCCGAAATATGGTAAGCATCTCTTTATTTTGTTCCAGAAGACAGAAAACTCTTTGTGGGCATGCTCAATAAGCAGCAGTCAGAAGATGACGTGCGCAGGCTATTCGAGGCATTTGGCAACATCGAGGAGTGCACAATCCTTCGGGGACCCGATGGCAACAGCAAAGGTAAGACAATGGCTTATGGCACACCATGACTTTAGCTCCGAGCTAGACCCAGTCTTGGTGTATGTATTATTTCCTGGCACAACAAAGTCACTAAGTGGCTGCCAGGACAGCATCTCATACATTAGGAAGGGTCACATTTGCCAGGGGAGGCCATATCTTTGCTAGTTGTTGTCTGCTTGTGCATGAGAACAAAGAGCTGATTGCACCTAAAAACATCCCCCTCCACAACAAGCTGTGTCTGGCCACGTGCAAACTGTTGCCTGTTGCTGTTTGCTTACAGGACAGACCCTCCCCTCTGAATGCAAACCTTTACATTTTCTGAAGGTCTGCTCTCCCCACCAGCCCTAGGAAAGTTGGGAGTTTCTTCCCCCACTGAGCAGACTCATTCTTTCCTTAAACAAAACCGTAGTTTCTGTTTTACATCCTTACTCACCGGCTCCACCACGGCCTCTGCTTATTTCTCACCCACCAGCCCCAGGTCCTCCTCTTCTTTAGTTGGGTCTTGCACAGTTATGCACCAACCAGTGACCATTATTTCAAGGATCCAGGATCCTATGTAAATTATTTCAAGGATAGAGGATACCTATGTAAATAGGAATTTGCTGCTTGAAATGTGTCAATGCTTAATTGCAAAACTAGTTGTCTTACCTCCTTCTGCCACTTTTTGGCATCCCTCATTACCTGGATAGCACAAGAAAACCTTTTCTAGAGTCCAGGTAGAAGAATGAGACTTCTCTGTTGAACATAAGGGCCGTTTTTTTTTTCCCCCGTCACTTTCTAGACAAAGTAACTTCAATTTGAATAGGAAGCCCTCTTCTCTTGACAGTATAATGTGTCCATTAAATATTGATCTGCATATAATACATCATAAACTGTGCTGGAATGTGCAGTACCAGGGAAGAGACCAGTCTTGCTGATGCAGTTCATATCTCACTGGATATTTTGACATGTGACAACATCAACCAGCATATTTTTGCAACAGGGAGGTGAAAAATCCAAATCACAGTGATACACTGAAGAAAGATACTGCTATTCTGTAAAATCACTGTTAGCCAAGAAAAATTTCACTCTGGCATTATAGGGCAGTATTTTGATGTACATCAGCGAAGCCCAGCCTTCCTGATAAAAATGGCTGAAAATAAACTGTGGGCAACTTCCTTTGATTTTACGGCTACTTTAGTTTCATAACACCCAAAGGTTTGATTCACCAAGAAGAATTTCAACCATCATAAATGGCAGGCAGTTCAACATTCCCTTCAGTGAACGAATCAGTAAGTTGGGGAAAAGCAAAAAAAAAAAAAAAAAAAAAAATTCTGTCTCCACCTGGAATTGTACAGAACAAAATCTATGACAAAGGAGCTAAATGGAGTAATAATAAAGGCAATAATGCCTGAGATCTGTAGGAAACAGATTCCAAAGGAGATCCAACCCCCAAACTTGTATTCATTCTTGCTCTCTCTCTTTTTTTTCTTAAACAATTTCATTATAAGTCTGAATCTGAGTGGCAGCTCCATATTGCTAACCAGTTTAATTATTAGTGCTAGCAGGCTGCAGTCTCAGGCTTGCATTTCACTGAGATGTTCAGGATCAATACTGAGCCTTGACGGAGTTAATATTACCAGCTTCCATTTGCAGGTGCTATTTACTGAGAATGTGAAGCTCCCAATTTCCACACACACAGATACATACACGCACACAAAGCATTCAGTCCTGCAGAAAACTTAAGGGTAGTGCCCTTATCTTAGGAGACAGTCAGGCGAGCCACAACTCCCACAAACTTACTCCCAGTCTGTAATGTTTTCCATCTGCTAGAAACCAACATGACACATACTGCTTGTGAGCTACTTATTTTGGGTAAAACCCATAAGGCATAAATTCCACCTAAATTGAGTTTTAGACAGATTAACTAAGTGCATAGACTTCAATCCTAGCAAACCCATTACATGAAGCCTCACCAGGCATCCCTGTGATGAGTGAGCTTCCAAGATACCTCAATGAAAGCAATGCTAGCAGGAGGTAGGTCCCAGCTTCCCAGTGAATAACACCACAGCTCAGTCATAGCCAGAAAGGCATCTGAGCCTTTCCTGAAGTGGATGTCCAGAGCCACGTCCTTCATGCAGGCTCCATCTCCTGCACGAGTCACCCAGGGTCAAACACAACAGTTACCGGAGCATGCAACTGGGTGGCAGGAGAGCTAGGACCAGAACATTTTTCTGCCTTAAGGGAAGTGCAGAGTCTGTTTATCCTGGAAGATATGAGAGAGAAATGAACCTGCCTGTATCTCTCTGGGTAAAGCTCACCCATGTGCATCCACAAGTGCAGGAGTACTCAGGTGAGGAAGCCACAGTGAGATGCGATCCAGTTTAGTAATCCAGCAGGACCCACAGGATTGCAGCTGCCTGGACAGCTTCTTGGTGTTGTTTTGTTTGTTTTTAATTCAGCAGTTGTCTACTTCAGTAACTCAGAAAGTAAAGATCTCCCACAACACCAGAAGTCCCTTAAGAGGAGTCTAACACCCTCTGCAGTCATAACCCTAGGCTCTGACTCTGCACTCTCCTCCGTTCTTGCAGGAGAGCTGACAAGACAGTCAGAGCAGCCCTTCCAGCTCTATAATCCTGAAATAAGGAAAGAAAAAAACATATGAGCACATGTATCTCTCTGTTCAGCACAGGTTATATACCTCTCTGTGTGTCAAAATCCCTTCAAACTCCAGAGCTGCTCCTGTCATAGGGACACCGTTGTTTTGAAGACTGGTATGACTCATGTCCTCGGCTCATGAGATCCTGGAGATCACCTCAATTCTGGTGACAAGGGGCAGAAAGAAGATTATGTACACATTTGGTGTTGTGTTCAGAAGCCATCCCACTGAACACACAAATAAAGGGTCAAAATGTTAGGCTCTCTGCTACTGCCTTGCCACCATACATAGGTGAAAGCTGAGTTATCACTTTTATTTCTACCTGAAAACCTAACAGAAGCAATGGAGGGGTCTCATTAGCATCTCAGGTATTAAACAAGATAAACTCCTCCTGCTCCCTTCATTCCCATCTTTATCCAGCTCTGGTCATCCATCAGGTTCCTCAGCACAGGGGTAAATTTCACCTGAGGAGAGCGAAGCCCTCAACATGACAGCAATGCTGAAGCCAAAAATCCTGCTGTAAATACAATGGGTGACTGAAGCTGGAAAGCTTTTGTATATTTGCTAATCAGCATCTTCTTTTTAGAGGCATAAAGTACAAAAGAATCTCTGCAAATAATTAAACACCCTAATTCTGGATTATCTCTGATTAATGAAGAAGAAGGTGCAGTATCTCAGGAGCCCGGGAATGCTGGGCTGCGATTATGTCATAATTGATCCCTATTGTTTCCAGCTGAAGTTTATCTATCTCATTTTCTCATGATTGTCTCCTCTCAGTTCCTTATAAATTAGATACAACTATTAGCAACAATTGCTATGCTCTTCCTGAAACACAGTCTTAGCACAATGGTAAGGAGGAATATAAAGTGAGGGGCTCCTAACTGCAAGCTACTTTTGCATGTGAGTGTTTTTTTTAAAAGGGGCTACTATTGTTTTCTTTGATTCCACCTCTGCCAGCCTGTAGTGATGATTATAGGGAATTTTGCAGCTCATTCTTGTAGTTTGCAAGTGAGGTGTTTTAGCACTGCAGTTTCCACCATGCACTGTATGGATCTGTGAGGGTGTGCTGACCTTCTGAAGCTGGTACAAAGGGAATAAAGGACAGCTGTCCTATTGTTAAGGCTGGCATCCCTTGTGCAGTGATCTGCGCCCCTCCAGGGAAACAACTGGGGCTTTGCAAATTGATTAAAAGCTCAAAAGTCTTTAGTAGTAATAGAAGGGGATAGAAGCCAGAACTTCTCAGATCTCTTCCAATCTGTTCCAAAAACCGCCTTAGCATATGGAAATTACTCTTCTTCTCTCTGAGTCAGTTTGCTTGTAGCTAAGAGTGTTAGCAATACTTTCCCCCACTCTAGTGGTGCATGTGATCCTTTGAAGTGTTGATCATTTCTGCATTGTAGCACATATTCATAAATGCACCTCTGTGACCTAAAACCTTATGTAAGAATTCAGGCAGTGTGAAATTCCTCACGTGATAGTGCAGGCCAGAGAAGCACTGCCTGCATGTCTCTGATGTCCACAGGAAAGCACCCATAGAGGCACTGGCTCTGCAAATTGTGGTATAATAGTCACTGTAAAAGACTGATTCAGATTTCACTGGTAGCAAGATGGCAGTCATCATATGTAGATCTGTCCCACCCTTACTTTTTTTTATATTAGAAGGTATTTGGTGCTTTGTCAGACCAAAGCTGTTTGGAGCCTGGACAAGCACTGAGAAGTCTGTGTAATGGAGCTGTACCAGGCAGTGAAACGAGACAAGTTCCTTGTGTGTTTGGAGCAGGCAGAATGCCTCTCTACAGCTGGTCTGTGGTTGCTTGTAACAAGCACATGCAGCTTTCTGTTGACTTTCACACAACTCCTCACTCTTTCCCATAACACCAGAAGGAGGAGCATTCAGCATTATGTCTAATACAAATAAAAGGAAAATCATCTTCACGCAATAAATTATAAAATTGCACAGCGCTGGCATGGGAAGCGATGGAGGTCAGAAGTGGATTCAAAAAGTACTTGCCAAGTTTGGGTCCACCAGTGCCCACTGCAGGTAGCATAGGACTTTGTGATGCAGATGTGTTTAATGGCTGGGCTTTGGGAAGGAATAACTGGTTTGCTATGCTTTCTCCGCTAGTTTCTTTATTGCCAGTTCTGAGGACAGGACACTTAGCTAGATGGACTGTTGTTGGTACCCCTGCAGCCTTTCTAATGTTCTTTTTCCTCTTCTAGGGTGTGCATTTGTGAAATACTCTTCCCATGCGGAGGCCCAAGCAGCTATCAATGCCTTGCATGGCAGCCAGACAATGCCGGTGAGTAGCTCCGTAACATGGCACATGAAGATCGGTCCTGACTTTGCTGCTCTGTGGCCTGATGGAGGAGGAGGGGTTATTTATCTATGCTTTGCTACTCATCTTCTGGGAAGGATGGCTTAGGCATGTGGGACCTCGGGTGTGTTTAACTCATCAGAGGAAAGGCCAGGATGACACCGTCAGTTCATCACACCTGCACAGAACTCCAAGGGGTGATATGTTCCATCAACAGCAGTTTTGATGCGCTGAAAAAAAGACATGGTTCACAGAAGCCAAAAACATTGGGTCAAATTCACCACGAGCTTAAACATTTAAGTTTCAGAGGGATGAATCAAGCACAAACTTATGTCTAAAGGCTTTTGTTTTCCCTCTCCAAAGAGTCCTTTCTTCTATATGAAGGATAAAGAACTTTTTGCCAAAATTGAGCAGAAAGAAGCATGCTCACATGATAGCACTAGAAGACAGAGACACATTATGCCGTGATGTGCACTCTCACTGCCTTTCTGCTGCTAAAGTGCCTACCTGGGCATAAATGTGGTCCCTTACATCCAGCTTTTGAAAGACAGTCAGACACTACTGAATCTTCCAGGAAAATATTTGAGGTATCGTTCTGCTTGGACTAATACAACGTTTCCAAGCTGATAGTTCAGGGAAGTGGAAATTAAAATCAAAAAGTGTTTTCTATGCAAAATGATACTTGTACACCACCATGCAGACCTGGAGGAATGTAAGACGTTCCATTATCAGCACAGAAAGGCAATCTGGTCCAATATGTTTTGGTTTATTATAATAGTATTTTATTTTTATTACTAATTATTCACAGTAAATAAGGAAAGGCTAAGAAGCATGCTGAAGACTTGTAAGGGATACAGGGAATCTCAATATTCAATATTTAAGATTGTAAAACCTCCCTGTTAATAAGAACCTCTGGTCTCAATTCACAAGTTTATCCAAATAATTTTAAAATGGGCCTGGCGGATTGGTTCTAGGTCTGAGTAGGGGTGAAAGTGGAAAGTTTGTCACAGGAAGAGGTTTCTGGTAGTAGCAAATAATCAAGATCTTGTTTTTTAGAGCACAAGATCAGACAAGTCAGATTAGGAAATGGTAAGTGTTTACCAGTGAGGTTTTTAAAATGTGGGATCTCTGTTTTTTGAATTATTACAATCAAGACTGGGAGACTCTTCTCAGGAGATTCCTTCTAACAGAACCACTTGCTGGGCTTGATGACACAACATCACACAGTGAAATATTGTGGACATCTTTCCTGAGCAAGGCTGAAGGGGTATTTGAATGTCTTTAAAACTTTGACCCAAAGTGATAGTGTCTATAGACTGACACCAGGAATTGCAGTTCCACAGGGTGTGGTACTGCTAAAAGGTGTAATCAAGTCAGACTCAAAAAAGACCCAAAAAAAGTCAGACCCAAAAAGCTTAGAAACTTGGGTGACGTTGAGATGAAGACAGGGAAGAAAACAGACAAAACACAAGGAGTTTTGAAGATTTTATTTATTTAGAGAATTTGTTCATTTTATTTATTTAGAGAGTTATTTATTTTATTTATGTAGAGAGTTTCAACACTCTTTATATAAGAAAAAATATTCCTCTCTTTACCACTTTTGTTTCATCCTGATGAAGCCAACTGAACTTAGGATTGCACAATAATGAAGAATTTGCCCATTTCATCAGTCAGATTTTTATTGGACCATTTTTATTGTTGACTTATTTGACTCAAATACCTGTTTTGTAAATGTTCTTGAATAACCAGATCTCTGGTTATCTGAGAAAGCATTGTACTTTCACCCTCACTAGATATATCCTAGATTCGAATGTCAATGGCTTGACAACTTTCCATGAATTGGCTGAACCTCAGCAGTACTCCATATAAATACTGCTAGTTCACAGAAAATGCAAGGAGAAAATTATGAGCTTAGTCTTAGTTTTGAGCCAAATTATGTGGCAGTGCCTCATATCTCCCATGAGCTATGAGCAGTCGCACAGGCAGTTACCATGGCTCAGCAGACTAGTGAGGACCTGTCAAGTGACTTGCCACTTGATCAAGACATTAAGCACACACTGCTTTTCCCAGAGGGCCTCAAAATGCTTCGGACACTTTGAAAGAAATGGGCCAAATTCTGCAAGTGATCGCTGTTCCAATTCTCCTTTTCATGGTGCTTCAGGGTGCACTGCATCTTTCAGGGCTTGAATGTTCACAGAGAAATGCAGCCACCTCGTGGTGAGATGACGATGTAGCCCTCGTCCTTGGAAAGGAGGGGTGCGTTGCTGCCATCTTTCTTCAGCTCCCCCTCCCATTTCTTTCACCATTAGGACTGGCCTCGTTTGTCCAGCTGCGATGCCAACTCAAAGTTGTTCCTGTGGTTCAGCCAATTTAAATGTCTCTTGCCTTGTCCTCGTGTACTACCAACGGGGCATCCATCATCGTTCTTGTCAGGTCTCGAGCCATTCGTTCGTGCGGCAGACTCCTGTTTCTCCACAGCTGTCAGGATTATTGCTCTACTGTGACTTCCTGTTCACACAACATATGTTGCCTAATAGTTTCAAAAGGCAACTTTCTTTTATGAAAGTTTTTTTTTTATTAACCTTTCCTTGGACAGGTGCCTGACTGCCATCCGTCACAAGCCCACTTCTCCGTGTGAGGCTCTTTTTTCTCCAAAGGGCCTACCAAGCATGTCTACAACTTTCAAATTTTCACACAAAGCAACTGCTTTGAAAAATAAGTTCCCCAAAATCCCTCACTTCTGAGCAGGCCCGAAGTTCTTTCTGTATTTAAGAGCACTCCAAGAGTGCTTTTTGGGGGCCTTTTAAAATTGTCAGCTTTAGGATAGAGTTTACTTGACCTTCATGTCTTCCTTTGTGAGAGATCATCATTTTCATGTACATTTGCACATAATTTTTTAACAGTGATTTTCCCATTACCTTTAGATTTGAGGGCATAAACAGGTCTCTTCCCTTGATTCTCTTTACTTCTTCATCCAAGCCTTGTCCCTAGCAGCCTTATCTACCAACATGAATTCAGCTACTATTTCTATAGTGACAGCTTGCAGATCTAACTTCTCTACTGCAGGACTGACTCCTGTCCAAACTAAAATCTTGGCCTGTCTTTCCAGCATCTCCTAGTGGACGGACGTCTAGCTGTCAGATCAAGCTCAATATGCATAAAGCAGAGCTCTTAAACTTTTCCTCCCAAACCCTGAATCCTCTCTCCTCCGCCTCCATTCTCAATTACTGTGGACAACATTATCATCCTACCTGTCAGTCACGCTCCTACCTAAGCATCATCTTCAGCTTGGTTTTCTCTTTCTCTCCATGTCTTCACGTCCAGGCGACAGCCAAATGTTGAGGAGTCATTCTGCACAACACATCTAAGATATGGCCTTGTCCGTCCACCCATGCAGAATAAACTCTCCTCCGTGCTTCATCACTCATACCAAAATTGCAGCAGCCTTTATACTACCCATAAAGTACACAGGGTTAATATTATACTACTGTTACATCTCTTTGACTATCTCATCCACCTCTGAATTTCTTGTTCTTATGAATTAATTCCTGAAATTCCTGAAAGGGGTAAAACTACTGTCACCTACATTTTTTGCACAGAAGCAGATAAGGTAAGGAGGAATTAAGAATGTAATTCATTTTATTTAGCTTTAACAGCCTGAAAAATTGTAATCTATTGCAAATGTTTTCCCACAAAGGATGGAGAGAGAGAGAGAGAGAGAGATATTTCTAGAGATTTGTACATTCTTCCCCTTACCTATCTGTGCAAGGATGAGATAAATCACCTTCTGGGCATGTCTGTCCCTTTAATAAATTATAATGGAAATTCCTTTCATTAATTATAAGGAAGATCTCCGCAATGGCATTAGACTGAATAACTGAGGTGGGACTTGTCTCACCTAACTGAAGACATCTAAAAGTTTAGGAACTGAGATCATGTTGTCTAAGTGCTTGTCATCTAAGTTTCTATTACAATCAATAGGGAGAAATAGATACCTCTGAAGGTATTATATTCTACAGAAATAGATCTTGAAACCTGTCAAATCAAAGCCCAAGTAGAGGTGTGCTTTTTAGCTAATTCTAGGTGTTGGATTCCCATGGTCTGTCAGTTACAAAATAGTGGTTAGTCACCTGAAGTGCAGCTTAAAATGAAAAAGGACCCTTACTGCTTAAAAACAAAAGCAAAACCACTTGCTTCCTGCAGATGTCTTGGAGTCTACAATTGCCTTTGCTCCCTGGTGACACACCATTGCCACCCGAAGTCCTTCTGCTCCGCTTGCCACTGCCACAGTAATCTTACTGGAGATAAAGTTCTTCGGTAACTTTATCCCAGATTAGCCATCTACAAATCAGATGTCAATGCTCTTAATTTGGCCTCACTTCAGAGTGTGAGTCCTCCCAAATACCTCAGACATCTACCTTAAAATTACCCGACTCAGCTTTGGAGGTATTTGCCTCCCCATTGAGTGTGCCAAGAGCAAGCAGCTTAGAGTGTACACCTAACTTCATGCCTAATGCAAGGGGAGCTGAATCCCATTCTGGGTGTTTGTTGCCCAACTAAAGCAATGTGGGATTCAGGAAGCAGGCATCCCCTCGTCAGAGTCCTCTGGTACATGATCCATTGGGTGTATTTTGAACTTGCCTAACACTCCACCTGTCAACACTATGTTCATTCTATATCTCTTTTTATTCATTAGTCTTTTTAAACTGTCAAGACATCCAGAATGCTATAAGGTGGCTTCCCTCATTACGCAGACCAAGTAATCTTTTGTTTAGTTGTAAAAGTTTCTGCACCAGGTTGGTCAAACTGCAACATTTCTTCTGCATCCAGGAAATAGCATCCCAAGTCTATCTATGCGTGGCTGAAAATCTTCCATGAAAATTACTTTTCATATGGAATCTTTGGTTTTGTGAAAAGAAAGGAAAATGTGAGACTTGGATACAAGCACTGAACAGATGTCTGCTTTACAGAGGAAGATTCAAATTACGTTGAACTTCAAAAAAAAAAAATGCAACCCCAAACTTTGCCAACTTGGGGACTTCCGTTTCCACATCTTCTGTGCAACTCTTATCTGCACTAATAGGAAAATGATTTCAGATGTCTTCTCAGTAGCCACCTGTATCAAATTGGTGATTTGATAGAGTTGGACTCCATGATCCTTCTGGGTCCCTTCCAACTCAGGATATTGTATAATTCTATGAAATCATGCAGTTTTTATTCAGTGTTATTAGGCTACAGACCAACTGGATCTCTAATTACTATATTTACTATTTTTTTTGTTAATCTACAAATACCAGTGACAGCACCATGAACAAGGTTGACTTTCACCCTCTGCCCACCATATTCCTTGGAAGTTCACCCATGGCACTGAAATTCCCAACCAACCATGATTAACAGTCAGATGAAGGGATTCTCTTCTTGCCCTATACAATGTTCAGTCTACCCTCTGATACTGTAAGAGATTGTGAAATGAAAAGTTTAAAAAAAAAAAAAAAGTCAATCTAGCTTAATGAATTACAAAGTGAGAGTGACTTAAATATGAGATTATCAAAAATTGCCCCAGGAAACAAGTGTCATTGTCATTATGTGCAGTGGGCTTCTTTCTGACTCACAGGAAATAGGGCACCATTTGCCATCCTGGGTTTGGATGCTCAGGTCTCCAATCAAAGAAACCAACCCTGGCTCATATTTATGACTCCTATTATTATTGCTCTGCGTTCCTACAGTGCAGTTAAGGCTTCGCAAAGCACTGTGAAGTTAACTTCAGACACAGCCCCATTACGGAAGCTGGCCGAGCAGCTGTTCTCACCCCCTGTCAACACAGCAGAGGAATATTTAGGTGGATTAGGGAGGGAAGAGAAAGCTGTGAGAGTCTGCAGAAGGAGTACTGAGCAGGTGGAGGAAGGAAGGAAAATAGGCCTTCATGGGCATGATGAAGTTGTAGCCCAGGCGTCTCACTTGCAGAGCGGCGGGGAAGCAGCTTTTATTATGCGTGCACGCTGGCACCAAAGTGCTGAGTCGGCAGAAACTCCCTGGGAGGAGCAGCATGGAGGCTCCGGTGAGTGGGGGGCCACAATGCCGTAGATCAGCAGAGGTATTTTTAACAATTATTTTTATATAAACAGCTCTGAACTTGAGGAGCTCCATGTAAATGGGAAGCAGTGGGGCTTGTAATTAGATTTGTGTACACTTTCATAAATTGCTGGGAAACATCAAAGCCGTGATAGAAGGCTGTGGTGCACTTTATTTCCTTCTTCTGTTCTTCTGTTAATTGAATGGTTGATGTGTGGATAGGAAGTGTTGGCTTCGCGGAGTACTATTTACAGACCCGCTGACAGCTGCACTGTGAAAATTAACAGGAACAGAGCAGCCTCTGTCACAGCTCTTCCCATGAGGGACTTGCTTCAAATTGGATCATTTCTTTCATAGGAGAAACTTTCCTCATCTCTCCTCCCTTCTTCTCAAACACACATACATCCAGCTGCACAATCCAATTCTCCCTCTGGGCTCATGGCAGCCTTTAGTGCTTGGAAGGAGGGTTTGTCATTTCCATGAAGTTGGGAGAGTTCAACTCCTTCACAACTTGTAGCATATTACACTTCCAACAAAACACATCTTCAGGAAATCAACCAAATTAGTCACTTAAGCAAATGTGGGAGCGGGGCGTGTGAAGCCACAGCTTCATGTTTGCGTATCTCACCTCAACAAGAGCAAACTCTTCACCCTTGTAGAGACTCTATTTGGTTTCCTCTGCGTAACAACTCTGTTGTGATTTTTACCAATGGCTACTATTAGAAATGTGGCTATCATCAGCCCTGCATGGATTTGCTCTGTACTGAGCACCATGCATACCTCTTACAGAATAGTTTCTATGTTCAGTAGCTTATCAACCAAGGCCAGGGCTGACGTGACTGAATTACGTCAAAGTGATGGTCAAACTATAAAACTTCAGTGTCATCACTAATATTATCATCTACACTTAGAGTTAATGTCCCTCGCCACTCAGAGGGACATCTGTTGGTCTCAAGTAACTGATGATTTAGAATAGACACCAAAAATGGCTGCAAGTAGGTCATCTGAATGTTCCCTTAAGGGCCCAGACACTAGACAGAAGAAGGGAAAAAAAAAAAAAAAGGAAGACAATGTCTGAGAATGAGCAAGTCTTACAATAAGTAGATTTAGTCAGTTTGTAGTCAGTCATAGCAATTCTTGTTCCTGATCCAGCAGAGAAGTAATTACTAGTGGATTCTTAGGTATCTACATTTTAATACTTAAAGTCTGGAAAATGTAGAATTAAGAAGGCCAAACTTAAAGACATCAGTCCACCACCTCACTTCCCAGGAGTGTCTTCAAAATATCTAGGTAACAAACAGAACTTTAGACAAATCTGTAATACAAATAGATAACAACTAAACAGACTATGATTCAGAGTATTAATTAACCAACAAAATTTAGTCTCATCTGGATTCCAGCAGTGCTTCCAGTCCTCAGTTAATAATCCTCAGTTAATAAAAGCCACCTTGTGCCAGTCAGCACATCGATAGAGTTGCTGACCCCCTCAGGCTGGCGGGTTAAATAGGAAACTTGGAAAGTCATTAGCTATGTTTTACATGAATACAGAAAGATGGGGCAGAAGGAATTTTCAAAGGTAACTCTGGTGAAAGTAGATGATTCTGGCATGTAAGTGCCCTCCATGTCTCCCAGATGTATTTGCCCTAAATTTACTTGCTTGAGGTCACTGAGGTGGAGTGGCCTATCACCAACACAAGTCTATCTCCTCAAATGTAGAACGTTGAGGCTTCATTTTACACGGTGATGCTGGAGGAGCTAATGGAAAAGAGTGGAGATGGCAACTCAGACTCACTTTTTTCTCTTCTCTGTTGATCTTCTGCTCTGTAAAAATGCATACACTCCAAGTAATGGCTTTCTGTAACACACAGACTGGCTTAATTAACTCGGGAATGGACACAACACATCCATTCCTTCTATTAAAAAATAACATCACATTAGAAGTCCATTCATAGCTCAACAGCAGTAGGCCTGGCCCTCCTTCCAGTAATGAATTATTTTTATGAATATGCTACCTAAACACCATTTATAAAGTCATGTGTTGGCCATTGGTATGAAAGAAGCAACAAGACACCTAATACCGGGATGTTAATTTGCAGTCATTTATTCTATCTAAATCCTGTGATTCCTTATAGCTGAGGCTCGTTTTCCTCTGGGCAGCAGGTTAGGGCCAGAGGGAGACTTGGGTTCATGGACTGTCCCACCCCACAGCTGCCACTAAGACAGCTGATTTCATGTCCTTTGGGCCGGCAGTGTCCCAGTATTAACATAATTCCCCTTACTAATTTCTATATAAAATAAAATCACAGGACCATGTTCCCTGCCTCCCGCATTGTTCCATAAATGAACTAATAAATCACATGTTTCTGGGTCCCAGAATAGAAATCCAGGCAGCCCGGCTGCCTGACAGGGGGTATGAATCATATTGGCGCCGAAGACGGCCTTTGGGGGCCGGAGCACTCTTCAGAGCTGCTTTTCTTCTCCAGTCACATCGCCATAGCTGCGCAGGCATCTGGCAGGACAGTGAAGAGACCTGTGGGATGTGACGGGCTTCGCTGGCCGGCCTCCTCACTACACCTCTTCCCTCCGCACCACGGGATTCATGGCCTCCAAATGGGATGAGAGGCGTAGCTGCTGGTGAGCCACACAGCCTCGCCCTAGGCAGAAGGAGCTAACTGGCACCGTAACGCCTCTTCACAGGTCCAAGGGGGTTTAGGAACTAAATCAGCAGTCGTGAAGGTGGCTGGGGGAAAACAGGTACAGGACTGTGCCACAGCCCTGTGTTGCCCAAGTGAAGCCCCGTGAGGCTCACCACGTTCAACACCCGTCTCATCTGGATGAGATTAGGAGCTGGGAAGGGGCTAAAATAATTTGCAAGCACTGACGTTTTTAGGAGATCAGAGCTATTTATATGGTTTAAAACACCCCCTGACCGGCAAAGGAGTTCCCAGCTTTCTGGAGGGTGCTCCAGCAGGCAGCACTGCCGTCCTGTAAAAAGGACATGCTCTTCCTGCCACAGAGAAGAGTGAAGGTGTCAGTGTTAGCTCCTTAACACTCTTCTTGCTTTGAGGGGGGTTTCTTTCTTCCTCCATCTCCCCTTCTTTCTTTTGCTCCAAACCTCACTTAAATCACTGGAACCATCTTTTATTTTAGCGGCCTCTGGATCAAGCTTAAATCTCTCTGGATGCTTCTGCTTGTTCCTCTTTAATCCACTCCTTCCTGGCCCTGCTTCAGACATGTGATCTGGATTGGTATTGGTGATCTGTATGGAAGGCAGAGAGACCTACTGGGCAGACTACTACCGCTTTCCAAATTACAGAGAGTTGTGATTCAGTAGTTATTTACCCAAATGGGTTATGCAAAGATCAAAATGAATATTTAAAGGGCAAAAATATGTTTAGATCAAAACAATAACTTTCACATAAGATCCTCAATCAAAATCTACAGAAATTTACAATTGAAAACCGTCTTATCAAAAACCCATGTCTTTGCCTCAGATGTTCCCTGGCAAATGAAATCAGGTAGGGAAATATGCTTGACTTCCCATCCTAAAGGTCTTTGTGGTACCCACAGGGAACAGTGTCTGCCAAGTCTCACGCAGCAGCAAGGAGACGTAGCAGTCTTGGTGGAGTGGGATGCAGTACATGTAGATCTTTCAGCATAAACAAATTTCTTGTTCTTTCAAAGCCACCAAACTGGAGCTTTACACCGGTTCATCTCATAGTTTCAGTTCACCACATGTTTCACCATGCTGAAGCATGCAAGTACCTCCCTGCAAGCATATTTGCGTGTCAATTAATGACCCTGCAGTTGTACAGTGCTTTGAGATCTTCAGTTTAAACATGCCTCAAATGCAAATTCTTTTTACTATCCCTGTCAAGCAACATGCTTTACACTGCAGCAGTCCAAAGTGGTAGGGCCTGACAGTGATCTGGGATGCCCTGTTGTGTGCAGCATGTTTGCAGCTCAGTGTCACTGCAGTATTCTTCTGCATCACATGCACGCTTGAAATGTATCTCGGTGTGATGCTACTGTGCTGTGACAACAGGCAGTTCACTTTATGGCAGTGGAATTATTCTACTTCTGTTGCTTTCATCCTTTTCCATTTAGATTGAAGGAGAGGTACTGTCTCTTTTAAGTTGTGATCATTCAGACACTAGCTTTAATGGGGTTCTATACTGCAGCTACCAAATAGTTTTTCAACAGTAATAATAATTTATAAAAAAAACTATGGCAAGACAGTATTTGTCATTGCTAGAATATTTCTAGGGAAAGTACATTTTTAATAAATACAGAACTAAAATTACATTATCTTCCAAACCATGTTACTCTTAATGCGAAAGAGAAACCTACATTTTTTTTTTCAATTCTGTTTTGTAGGTTTTCTTCAAATAGACAAAAAAGAATTATTTATTGCTTTCATATTTCTAAATAGCAGAAAAGAATTTCCAGCCTCCTGGTGTAACAACACTTACCATTTCATGATGCATTAAAGAAGGTGAATGAATCTGCGAGGACATAGACTGAGCTGAAAAATGCAGACCTGCTCGAGGAACTCAGCTTTGAAGTTTAGGTTGTTTGGATACCTGACTTTGATCTGAGGGACATACTAATACCTGGGTTATATATCGAGTTCTTTTTAATTAGAATTGGGTACAGTGTCACTAGAAGTCAATGATTCTGTTGCCCTGTGGAAAGCAATAACTTTAGCTCAGAGAGACACCTGCTAAGTAGTGTATGGGCAAGTAAAACCTAAATCAAGCTTCCACTCCAAATAAATTACAACTCTGGAGACCTGTGAAGGGAAGTACCTGCAGCAACTCTCTCTGCTTAGACATTGCATGAAGAATCCCCTCTACCGAGGGAGCAGCATTATCAAAGGGTCTGTCACTCCAGCCCTGGATGAATGCCTCCTTTCTCCACTCTGTCTCTGTCACTCTTGTCTCAAGTGTGTCTAAACCAGCTCTCAGGACTGTACAGTTGGAATCGCTCCTAGTGACTGCTGTCCTACTCATCTTTCAGATGAGACATGAAATTGAAGCCTTAAGTACAGAAAAACATAGCATATCTCACAAGAGGGGAGGGATGTTAGTCCTGGTCTTCTGGCCATCTTCCAGCATGGGTAATTACATCTCTACCTAGCTAAAATTCCCTCTGCTCTACAGTTTTAATTGGACAGTAGTTTCTTTCTCACTTGTCTAAAATCCCAGGTTTGGGTTCAAGCCCCCTGCTGGCTTATTCAGCAGCACTTTTTTTTCGGAAGAGATACCCAAAATCAACCCTCCCCATCCCCCCATTCTAGTTTTGCTTTCAAATTTAGGAGACATCATACCAAATACCCTGATCTGATGGAACGTGAAACAAAGAAGCAAAAAAATCCACCTTTGGTTTTCAAGGCCTAACATCAGGGATCCTTTTGTAGAAATAGGGAAGAGTGCTAAGGCAAAGAATGCTTCAAGGGAAGAGTGCTAAGGCAAAACGTCCAACATGAGCAAGCCCATTCATGTGGTGACACTTAAGAAGGTAGTCTGATTGCCCAAATGGGAAGTATCCAGCAGTATCTATTCATTTAAATATCTTAGTTGGTATGCATGGATGACATTTTGGAAGCTACTTAGTGGGATCTGCACATTCAGATCTCTTATACTCAAGAGCTTTAGTCACTAGAGCTTTAATGTAACAAGCCATTTTAAAATATTTTTGGTCCAAAATTTTAGTGGCTCCATTTGAGCTAACCATGAGATAAAAGTCCACCTGTATGAGACAGACATCCCTGCAGTAAAGTACGTGAGTATATGCTTACATCCAATGGGACATTAGTTAAGCTTAAAGCGAAACATGATCTTAATGGCTGTGGTGAATTGGGCCCAAATTCATCAGTTTTGCAAGAAAAATATTTCTAACTGTTTCTAGAGATAGGTAACATACTGAGTCAGAGAAGACTTACAGAGCTGACAAAGAAAGAAAAATCAAGAATATGTTCTGCAAGGAAACATCTTCACAAAACTCCGCCTATGTATATTGTTCTAGGGAGAGGCAGATTTCCCTGATGCTGTGCAGTATTATTTGGTCTGTTGAAAACATTAAACTTAATTTGTGCATACCCTCCATTTGGAAGGGCATAACTAATGGGAACCAGTCCCAACATCCAGGCAAAAGATTTGTTTTCCCTTGCCTTTAAATGAAATATCAATGGATGGATATTTTATTTTTAGTTGAATATGAAATTTCACAAGCGACCTGTCAAGCTCCTGTTTTCAAGAATGACTTTATTTCACACGTCAAGACAGGCTGGGAAATTAGTTTTTCCCACAGAGGACTCTGATTAGGGATTACAAAGTGAGTGTGGTGCAGGGTGATTTTTCCTCCATCTTTTTCCTCGCCCCGCCAGCCTGGAGAACATCTGACTCTGCTGACTAAGGGGAGCAATTCATTACCGCACACGGGAGGGGGACGGGAAGCAAGATAGTCATATTAAGTAGACTTGCTGGCCCAAGAGAGAATGGGGAAAGCATAATAATACTTAGCCCTTATATTATTCTTTTCATCAGTAGATATCAAAGCACTTGAAAAAGGAGGTTGATTTGATGGGAAAGGAGATAAATGCCAATTCCAAGTAGCCTATTGCAGAGGCACCAGCAGGAAGGCTCACTTTCATAATAGTCTCTTTTGACTGTGGATCTGCAAGACAGAGAAATAAACAGGTCTTTTCCTCAGTAAAATGCAGAATTAACACAGATCTCAAAGTATATTTCAAACACTATTGATTTACCTACTGTAGCTCTCTTGGGGGTTGGGGAAATGTAATGTCCAGTCCAACAACCAGAGAGAGCAAGGGTGAGGCTTATGTATTACTAATAAATGACCAAGCAGACAGGACCTATTGCCTTTGTCAGCAGACAACAGATGATTTACACCATGGTTTAACTGCTCAGAGAAGCAATAAATAGCCCAGATGAAGGACTCTGTAGTTTTTACCCCATTGAAAATTGGCCCATTCTGTCGTATTTCTAATGTTATCTAGTGGATTACGGGGAGTCACTGGAGTAGAAAGTAGTCTTGTGGCTATTTTAGATGAATGCTGTTTGGCTCCTTTGCTAAAAATCCCGCATTGGGTGGCCCAGTTGAGTTCACTGCCTGATTTCCTTCAGGCCATGTGGAAGGGCTGCACAGGAGGAACCACATATAGAAAGCATCGATCCCAAAGTCAATGCTCATATTCAAGAGTAGAGCAGCATCTCTATTGGCTACTTTTCTTGAACTGCTTGCATGTACATCTCCTTGCAGCGTGCTCTGAAAAAAAGCTGTCTTTTCTATTCCTTCTTTGCAGTCTCTATTCTAACTTGATTCTGTTTGCCAATGGCCTTTCTGCCCTGTGTATATGATAGTGGTGTTCAAAGAGGCCTGAAGTCCTGCTGTGACAGGCAACCCAGATAAACATCTCATAAGTGGCAGTCTTGGATCCCATTGGGTCAAACGGCTGCTGTGCAGTCACTGTGACTCACATCAGGAGGGAAGAACGCTCCAGGGGCAAGAACTTCATATGGAGCTTACCCACGTTTTCATGATGTCATTTACAATAAAGGCTTGGTTTTCAAAAATGTGAGGGATCAGCAATTTCCTAAGGCAGGTCTCCAGCCCTAAGACTTCCAGGGCAAACAGAGATAGAAAGAAAAGGCAAAGGAAGAAGACACCAACTTATTTATAATTCTCTGTCCTGCTATCTAGAACAGGTCACATCTTCAAAACCTATTTGCGGAGATGAATACTCATTCAGCTTATTCAGTCTGAAAATCCTCCATACTGTATTGTGCCCACCATGCTGCAGCCTCTGCTCTGCAAACCACAACAACAGCTCTGAACAGTCCAATCTGCTGTGGACCACTGCCTCCTTCCAATACAGCTACAAATAACTTTAAATGATTATATTCAGGTTACCAAACAGTCTCTTGGATCAGGGTTAATTAAATGAGTGTTGAAATCTAATTAAGGACTGGTCCAGGTGATAATTAGCAGGAAATGTATGCATTAAAATATTCATTTGTCGATGAGCTGCAATTAAGAGTGTGATTTGGGGAAGGATCAATAACTACATCATGTGATTTTAGAAAAAAATGAAAAGTTGCCCAGTCTTGAGCAGAAATGCAGGGGAATCTTGGCTGGATTTTTTTTTCTCCACCCCCCCTTCACGCCTGTGTTCTGTTTTGCTCTCATAATAACTTCTGAAGACTGCTTTCCACCCTTGAATAGAGCATTCATCTCTCCCTGCCTTTGTTTTCCTGAAGCACTTCTTTCAACCCCTTGTTCTTCACCACATTGTTGAAGTGGGTTATAGATTTATTAGAGAAAGAGTTACAGGTCAAAAAGAAAAATTCTTTGCCAATGAAAATCACTTTCTTTCAGAGCAGGCTGCTAATCCAGGGGAACATTGCTCATTGTGTGGCCTTAGATTGTTTTCTGTTTTAGCAAGTTAATTCCTCAACTCCTTATTCATAACTGAGGATCTGGAGAGGCTATTGAATATGCAAAGCCTGGACTTATATATATGTACATCCTTGGTTGTTGTTTACTACACTATTCCCAATTTGTCACGGAGCAACTCTTCTTTCCCTGAGACTTTTTCTGGTCGCGGGTACATAGGTGTGTGTGTAAGCAAATTAACTACACTCCCCATGTGCAATTCCATGTAATCCCACCTCTGAAGGAAAATAGAGGGCCCCACAACAGCCCAGCTCCTCTGGCATGGAATTGGTGCTCCCCTGTTGCCGTCATCCTGCTGACTGTATTTCCATAAGTGAATACCAGAGTGTCAAAAGGGAAGCGTACCATGGGAACGCGATGATTTCAGCTGCTTTTTGTCAGTCTCCTGACAGCTCACCTGCCCTTCTCCCCAGGCGCGGTGGCAGCCCAGCTCCTGAGGCAACTGTCTGCCTGCTGTCGGGGCTGCATCCGTATCCCCCTGGGGACACCGCACTGTAGGGAATCAAGAAACCCATGAAGTGAGGAAGGCCTTGGAGCCAGCCAAAACAATCTCAGTGCATGCCTTCCTAAGCAGGTCTATTTCTTCCCATCTCTGCCTCCTATCAGAAATTTAAGAATTTTAGTCACTAAACTTTCATCTCATTTTGGGAAGGAGAGGGATTCCTTTCATTCCCAAAAGCTCTACATTTTTCAGACTCCTGCAGCCAGCTCTCATGGTCATCAGTGGTTCTGCAGCAGTGTTGACTGCAGACAGAACCCAGACATTGTATAACTTGCCCAGGAAAATGTAGCATTACATTTGGGCTCTTTTGTGGTAGCATCTCTATTCCCTGCTGTTCCTGGATGGGGAAGTCAGGTCCTGCAGGTCCTATTTTTGCTCCCTGATTTAATAGTGCTGACTAGATGCTGCTTGGTGAGGGGACTTTTGCCCTACCCAGCATGCTGAATCCTGCCTCCAAGGCTAGGCAGGGCTTTCTCACTGGGCATAGGGGTTACAAGACACCACAGTCTGGAAGACTGATCCATCTTAGTGGTCTGGCATGCACAGAGCTAACACATTCCATCAAAGTCTGTCAATTCACAAATCCCACAACATAACTCCAGCAAAAACTTCTACAGTTTGCAGCACCGAGTCCAGATCCTCGCCCTCTGCTGAGAGCTAAGAGGCCAGAACGTTTTCTACAGTTTGAAAGAGTAAGGCAACAACTTTTGCAGAGAGAATATTTATGACAGCCTGGAAGTTTGAATTTTGGAGGAAACTAGGAACTGGGCTGCTGGCCTCAGTTGTTCACCCCCCAGAGAGTCCTTTCCTTCGTGATGCCCTCAGCCTCTTGCAAAGGTCCGATTCAAAAGGCCAGTGAGTTTGTGTGGAAAAAATCAGCGTCGCCTGGATCCCACACTGCCTAGTCCGTGTGTGCTGTATGGATTGCATGAGCCAATGTGTACCTGGCTAATTCCCTGGCATGTCTCCTTTTGTTTCCTGTCCTGCAGGGAGCCTCTTCAAGCCTGGTGGTGAAGTTTGCAGATACAGACAAGGAGCGTACAATGAGACGCATGCAGCAAATGGCGGGACAAATGGGCATGTTCAACCCCATGGCCATCCAGTTTGGAGCCTATGGCGCCTATGCACAGGCAGTAAGTATAGACATTGGCTCTATGCATGTTCATGGGGACAGGGATAGCATGTAGAGAGCACAAAAACACATCTGAGCAGAGAAACAAGTACAACAGCAAAATAGGAACCAGTGATTTCTTCAATAGTTGAATGATGGGAGCAAACTGAGCTGTGTCATCATAAAATGAAAAAGCAGATATATGCACACACACAGTTCTGACTCCCGAAAGCAATATTGTTTAAGCACACTGGGAAAACGCATCAGCTATTCAAAGCAGTGTTGTGATGTTTAAGTTTTGGTATCCATCTTACACATCTAACCTGGATAACCTGGATGCTGGGCCTCTGGGACAACTCATGACTGGACAGGAAGCTGGGCTCCTGACATAGCCCCAGGATGGATGCTTCTAGCATAAGTAGAAGATTTCCTTAGGCTAAAAATGGGGGGGGTTGCAGCATCTGTGCCCCCATGTACCAGGGGAATAAACAGGAGGGATACCCATGGGCAGCTGGGGACAAACATCTGCAGAGGTTTTCAGCCAAAAGATGTGGCTGCAGAATTACGCTACAGGCATCAATCAGGTAGCTGGAGAGGTGATAAAGACACCACTGTCCTGATGCTCTGGACATCTCTTCTTAACTGCACTCTTCTTAGCTACATTCATTTTTAATCTAGACTAATTCCTATAATTGTCACAATAAAAGAGACAGCCCAGAGTTATACTGATACAAAAGCAGATGAGGTCTGCATCCTTATACCACAAAAGTTCCCTCCATCTATTTCTCACTAGACAATACAGGGCATTCTGAGGGGATAGGTGCTTGAGTGAGGATTTATCTCTGAAGAAGGAGTGCAAAAAATTCCTGGGTCTGCTCCCACTCCCCTTAAAACCAATGAATATTTTTCCTATTGACTTCTGTGAAAACAGAATTGGACCCATCTTTTTTTTTTTCTCCTGGTAAATATGCTAATAAGGGGGAAAGAATAAGTTTTAGATCTTGACCCATTGGATATGACAAGCTGGTGACACCAATTACCCTGGGGACTTCAGAGCTGTCTAAATGATGGGATCACATTTCAGTGTGGCGCCTGTACACCCAGAGCCTGCTCAGATGCTGTCTCTCAATCAGCATCCCTATCTGTGTCTCTCCCTATCTGCTTCATCTCGCAGGCTCACACAAAAGGAAAGGAAGGGAGCGCCGAGGCTGTGTGACGTTCCCTCGGTCCCGATTAATCCACCCCGGACTGCCGGCTCTTAGATATCAGGGTGATTGGCACCTTGTAAATGCCAGCGGGAGATGGAGAGATCGATAGCATGAGAGGGAATGGGGGGGCAGTTTTATTCAGCCCGAACTGAAGTTTAAGAGCTAAGGCAAGTCAAGAGGAGGGAAGGTGAAACAGTGAAAAGGCAAGAGCAGGACAGCAGTGACAGCTGTTGCCGATGCCACCAGCAACTTGTGTGACCTTGGGTGAGTCATTTGACCCCCCAGTCTCATTTTCTCATCTACAAATGAAGATGATGGCCGTATTTGTTTATTTTCCAGTCTCCCTCGGGGACATAGCTTTCTCTCATGCCATCCCTCCACGGGTTTTCGCACATGGACCTGGTGGTAATGCAAGTTTAAGAACTGCCTCAGTGCTTAATAGTGAGGTCAGAACTAGCATGAGACACTGATTTGTACTCATAGCATGTCCTCCCAGCTATCCCACTGCAGTCCAGCCCTGACTGACATCGCCAGATGAGTTCCCAAGCAGTCCTACAAGAGCTGGTTAACCAGCACCTTCCAGTGGCTCGTCCCATGGAGCAGGTTGTGGTGTCCCTAGGCAGTGGGTGCATGCTGAATCACCCAGAGAGTCACCCTCACCCCATCCACTTCACCGGGGCTGAATTAGCTCCTACACAGAGGTTTCCATCAAGGTGGCCAGTTCAGCAGAAACCCACACGGTGCACTTGTTTGAGATATTAGTGGGCAGCCCCTGATTTACAAATCAAGCAGCGCCACTGGGGAGAGGTGGCAAGGGTCTCAGTCCATCAGTATTTGACTGACAGTCGTTAGCGTGCTTACCAAGAGTGCTCTGGGCCCAAGCTCCTCTTTTAGTTGCTTCCACAGCAGCTCAGCAAATGGCCGTGTCATGGTTAACTCCCTGCTGCTGCTCCCTGCCAAGACACTCGACCTCAGCTTAAGCAACCTTAACCTTGATAGCAGCGACGGCCCCGTGTCGGCCGAGCAACTAGTCCTCAGGTTCAGCAGCCATATGGCCTCAGCTCCAGAGGCAACGAAATCAGCAAGCAAAGGGGATTCTCCTCTGCATGGGGTTTTTGCCTCCCCGCCTCATGTGCCGCCTGCAAGAAAACAGGACAAAGCTTGGCACAAACTCTGTCTGCTGTTTCAGGGTTGCGGAAATTCATATCAGACCCACCTCACCTCTTCTGTATGCAGCTCAAGGCAAGTCAGGTTTCATGGTTCCCTAAAGCTCCCAGAGTCCCTTTACTAATTTGTTTCAGTTTGTTTGGGTTGTTTCTTTTTTTTTTTTCCCTTTCCCCAGCAATATCTTCCCAGATTCATTTAGCTGCTTCTTTTTTATTATTTTTTTTATGAGGCAATTAATTATTTTAGTTTATGCATGTATGGCCACCAGCCCTTTTCGTTGTCAGGTTCCTGTGGATCCACATCAGTTGGGCATCAATTTCTGCAGTCTCAGTTAAAGCCAGCTTGAGGTACAGGTCTGAACTCAGCCTGTAGAGGAGGCTGATGCTAAGCAGCACTACCTTTGATCTGCTGCCAGCTGAGAACGAACGTACAGGCACATACTGCAGCACGATGCACCCTCTTAGATCCTGATAAGCAATGGTGTGGCCAAGCTCGAAATCATGAGCAGTAAAAGTCAAACCAGACTATGAATGATGGTAGTACAGTCCTGAACCAAATAAGCAGCAGCGGAAGAAGTTCCTCCAGCTCTTCTTTCTGTGTAGAAAGTGGCAAGTGCTTAGCGACTGTCTCAGGTCACTACTGCCCCACAACGAAGAACAGGAAACATGCAGAGACCAAAAAGGGTTGGGAAGATGGGAAAATGCAGAAGAGCTAAGCAAGAACAAAGGAAGGAGCCTTGGAAAGTGACAGATACTGTATAAATTATTTAATTTTTAAATTATTTAAAATAAGATCAAAGTCATAAATCAAGTTTGCATAAAAAATAGGGTGGGAGTGTTAGCCACGGTCTCCTGGCCAAATTCCAGTCGTGGCACTGATTGTATCCTGTAGCAGGGGACAGGCATAGATTTACTGAGTGAAAACAGACAGATGGGGACAGAGGCAGCACAGACAATGGTAACATTTGCTCTCTGGCCTAGAGCAAGTCCTTTCCCCTCAGTAAATCACAGCTCCCCTCTCTCCAAAAAAGTGCAAATGGCCTTGGCTCCTGAGCTGCAGACGGTAACTGCAACGTGTTTGGGTACATCCAGCACTGCATAGATCTCAGTCATAATCGGAAGTGGTCACCTTGGGATTTTGGGGTGGCAATGACTCTGTGGTGCTGACCATGAAACCCAGCTGCCCACCTCTGCCTCCTTGCTCCAGCTCCTGAGGAGCTGAAAGGCTGTTTCTGCTAAATGATTTGAGGTAGTGCTGAAGAGAAGAATCACTTTCTCCAGCGTTTGTGCAATTCATACTGTGAATTTATTTTGGAAAGACGTATTTTTTTAAATCTAGCCCTACAAAATCAGGGAAAATTTGCTTTATATAGATAGACTGTCTTCTCCATATAATTATTCTATTTAAATGAGCAAAATGGGACAGTATACTTGGTAAATACTACCAGTTATGCATATCAGTTTTTCTGATCTGTTCCAGAAGAGGAAGCTGTTTTGAAGTCATGGTACTTTGTAGCAGGGCCAATACCATATTTCTGATTGTCATTTCCCTGGTATTTCAGAAAAATTGAGTAGCAGGGCATGAACCATGACTTAGCCATTCGCACATTTGGGCTCCATATATATATTTCTTTTTTTATTCACAGTTTTCAGGAAGTTAGAAATCCAAACTATCGTGTAACAGTTTTCAGAAAGTCTCTAAGACACGTGAATCCATACATAACACATTTGTTAATTTTTTGGTCTTAATACAATTTAAATAATATTTTCAAAGCAGAAATTTGTTTCTAAGTATAAAATTTAAAAAGGAAGAACCCTTCTGAATATTTTTCAAAATACCTTAAGTTTGTTTGAAGGCTTGGAAGATGTTTTTATTTCCCAAGGGCCAGTTAGGTAAAACAGTCATGAATTTGTCAATTCTGTGATTTACCAAATACGAGTCCTCTTACTGCTTGATTGATCGCTTTACTTACCTCTTTCTACCACAGGGATACCATGAGGATTAATTAGCTAAGTGTTTGTATAGATCGTTAGAGGTGAGAAGCGTAGGATGCTGTTATTACTTTTATTATTATTACTGAATGAAGAATATGAATAGTCAAACAAAACATCAGGTGATTCAGATACAAGGATAGAAAATAACACTGAAAAAAATGAGAAGGTCATCAGATCATGCAAAGTAAGCCTTCTCCAAGGGCAATGATCACGCTATTTCAAAAAGAGTGCATCAGAAATAATCCTTCTCTCTCCTCTTCCCATCCTTCAATTTCACATGTTTTTCTTCTGGAGATTGGGAAATGTTGACTGTAACATCCTTGTCCTATTTCTAGCATGAGTTTTTGGCCTTGAGTAAGTCACTTCATCTCTCCATGCATCTGTTCCTCCTCCTGTAGGAAAAGGATATTTCCTTTCCTGGAGAGCAGTTGCACAACCCTGCTGTCTGACAGCCACCCAGTGCCAGAGGTGGCCGTCTCATTCCCAACACCACCTCTGGCCACGGGTCCCCACCCTGCTCCTCTAGGCTGGCAGTGACCATGCAGGGACCCACTTCTGGGAGGAGGACTGGCAGCAAGCACCAAGCAAGCTCTTACGTTGGTGCAACTGTGCTGCAAAACACTACCCTTTGCTGTGCCTCATCTAAATCTCCCATGGTAGGATATGATGGATAACCCTGTGGAGGTACCTGTGCATCCACTGATGATATAGCCGTCTGAAGTTCAACCACCTCAACATGAGGTAGCAAAAGATGTATGAGGTGAACCCTCCCATCTCTCCCTGTTGACCAGCCATCATGTACTACCCCTCCCCATGCTTTAGACAGCTTCACCAGTGCCTGTCCAGACGCCCCATTGGTTCTCAAGCCCTGGGAAGGGGACTGCAGGTTCATAGCTCTATAAATGCTGTCCACGTGCATGGACCGGTTTGATAACAACTCCTGGTCTCCTCAGAAGATAAACTTTTGAGCAATAATAATGACCAGGCTGGAGGAAAGAGGGAACGAATCCATAAAATTGGATGGGAAAAAGCTCTAAATGCTGAGGCAAAGATCATGCCAAGGAAGTGAGAGAAGCAGAAGGAAATACGTCCTTTCAGACGAGGAAGGGAAAAGCTCCCCTCTGTCCCCTTGGAACAGCCTGAGATAATAAGGCTGCTGCCTTTCTGATTAGTGCTCTGTGGCCCCAGCCCAGGCAGGGAAAATCTGCATTTCAAATGGCATATTTTAAAGTACACAATACCCAGGGGCCCTGCTGCTATTGATTTGCCTCTGGTGGGGTCACTGCCTCACTTTCTACAGCTTTATTAACTGGGATCATACACTGGGCCTCTTTCAAAGTGAAAGGAGAGTGGATGGGACATTCGTCTTCAGGGGGAGTTGGGGAAGAAGCAGGGTGACTTTTATTTTAGCTCACTTGGGAATGCCCTGGTGGTTTTATAAGAAAGACCAGTGACCCTTAAGGACTTGCCCTCTTTTTGTAAATCTCCCTGGAGCCACATGGGGGGAAGGAGGTAGGCCTGTGCCGTCAGCTTCTTTCAAGGTGACCAAGTTCTTGTCCTCCCACCGCTGCAATGCCGCTGCACTCAGCAGTGCTGTGACCATCAGCCATGCTGTGACCATCATCTGCTGGGCTGGGAAAGTCCCCCTCCTCTTCCCCCTTAGCCCTTACCATTGAGCACCTCTGACCTAATAGGAAGGGCTGCATCTTCAAGGCATGAATGGGAAACATGACAGCAAAAGGATGCTGGTGTGTTGCAAAGGGGTGTGATGTCTGGGTGAGGATGGGATGTGGTTGGAGTCCCCTCTCCAGCCAATGAAGCAAAGTCAATTAGCTGGGCTGCATGGCTGTGTTCAGGTATGGGATGCTATACTCCTTCCAGCTCTGGAGGAGGTCCAGGTTTACCCCATGGGGAGGCTCTGAAGACTATAGTGAGCTGTATGTCCACTGGGCCATGAGGTACTGGTCCCCAGCTCCACATTTTACTGTGCCGGGGGGCTTTCAGCTCTCCAGGGCAGCCCAGGTAATCCCAGAGCACTGAGCATTACAGAAATGGGGTGACCACTCCCTACAGGATGCCTGCTAGAGCAGAAGCAGCTGAACCAAATCACAGTTTAGGGCCTTTACTACCTTATTTTTACTGCATTAGCTTTTTAACCCTAAGCTGTATTTAACCTCTTTGTTCCACAAGTTTCTAACTCAGTCATTATGGGAGCATGGCCAGTTTTATCTGAATGTTTTTTTTGAAACACAGCAGGCTTTAGGCTGTTGTCCCTACACCTTCAGCAGTCATGAGCAGGTTAAGAATATCTTCCTCCTCTCATGATGAGAGAAAATATCTTCCTCTTCTTTCTGAAGATCTATGACAGAAATGCATGCATGGCATTATAATGCAAAAGGTGGTACACACATAGTCAAGGTAGTGTCTCCCAACACACATCTTCCAGTGCAAACTTATAAGCCCTCTGAATAGACAAGAAGCCACACAGACAGTCTGCAAACCAGGAGAAGCACCTGCCGTTGTGGAGTTAACTCTGAACAGCTTAGAAACATCTATAAGCAGGAAAGGAAGTTGCATAAGCCATAAATAATGTCACAAGTGATTGCTTAGCTCTGCTGAGTGCAAAATGGAGATTGTCTTTGGAGCAGCACAATCACTTGTACTATCACTGGCAACACAGTGTCTTCTAGATAGAGCCCTGTGTCTCTTACATAAAAGTGAAACAAACAAAAAAAAGGATTAACACTTTTCTTTTATATGGTTGGGAACCGACATCCAAAAATATCTGCTGAGGGCCAAGTAAGGAGTGGGAATGATTTCACCTGACTGTGTCAGTATGTGCAGCTGAACTGATCACCAGGGGCTTCACATGCAGTCAATAGGAAGAAACAAAGCTGCAATTCATCTGCCCAGAGGCAATTGGGTACAGAAGGGAGAGATGAATCTTGGCCTAGACTCTTCTGCCCGTTATCACATCAACCATAATAGGTGACTAACTCAGAGGTAACCCCATCTGTATTTAGTTTACAGAATCTAACAAAGGGAAATGTCAAAATCAAAGTCCACTGTCTGCCCTAGAAATCCTAAAGAAAGTCCTGGTACAAATTCCAGGCTATTATCTGCCAGCCAGACTGACGATGGCACACACATTACCAGTTGTAGGTCACTCTATGTTTTGGGGTGTGTTTATTTGTGCAGCTCTGATCAGCTGTGGAGGAACACAGAGAAAAGTCAGCAAAGGCCAGACTGGGACTGATCCCAGCCCTTGCAACTGCATCCATCTCAGGGAGATGCTACTTGGATCAGCAATGCTAAATGGATCCTATAGGCACAGATCTTGGCCATCATTTCTGCAACCAGCCAGTTATATCCTCAGCTGTCCCCAGGTGAAAATACCTGGCACAGAAAATGAGATATGGGTCAGTACACCTAGTGCTGGAGTCAGTCCAGTGTTAAAGATGGATGGATTCCCCTTTCCTCATTCACTTCATTGGCATACTTAATAAAATCACCTGTTCAGTGCCTCATCTGGAGAATAAACTCAAATGATGCCTACAAATGTACGATACAAATGTACTCCTTAAAGGGGAATCAGCACTGTGCTATAATAGAAAAGACTGTCTAATCATTCCATCAGTAATTACAATGAACAGGATATCACTAATTAAAATGTGAAAGTGTCTTATGCAGGGTACAATAAAAAAGGGTAATTAACAATCAAAGGGGAAGCCACCACCTTGGCACCAATCTGCATGAGGCTACAAAAAATAATAGTACTCAACTCTAATACAGCACTCTTCATCTATAGATCTGAAGTCACCCCTGCATGGGGAGACAGATATCCTGTGTCTCAGTTTATACCTGGAGAAACCAGGGCAAGTTTGCACAATTTGTGCATGGTTATACAGTGGATCAGTGGCAGAGCATCCTTTAATTTTGTCTCTTCACAGAGGGTGACAAGGAAATGTTCAGTATTTGAGTGAGAGTGGTGATTTCAAGGATTTGTTTCAGTGTGTATATGTAAGAACTGTCAATTTAGCCAATATTTCAACATTAAACAGTAAGGAGCAGATTTTGTCGTGACTTTGTCAGATTTTCTCACAAATTTGTCATGACTTTTTTGTCGTGACTTTTGAAGTCTGTTTAATGCCAAGAAGCGTATCCCGTGTGCTTAAACAACAGCATCAGAGGGTGATTTCTTGATGGGAGAGGAACCGAAATCACAGAGAGCAGCAAAACTCATCCCAGAGACAGCAAAGACATGAGTCACTTTTAAAATCTTTATAAAAAAAATAATTTCCTTCTCTGTTGTTGTCATCAAGTCATATGTTACCAAAGGTTGGGGAATGAATAGAGTGAGTTTTCAGTCTCTGCTCCATCCTCTTTCCCCACCCTTTCTCTAAGCATCCACTGTCAGTCACTACTGGGGGTTGGACACTGTCTCACAGGACCTCAGATGTGCCTCATCTGGCTCTTTGTACAGCTCCAGAGAAGTGAGACAAGAGGCAGCTTCATCTAAGCTGTCTTCTCCTTCACACCAGTAGCATTTTACCGGCCCACTGCAGCCATACTGTACACATGAACTGCACTGTTCATGAGTTAGGCTCAGAGTGAAAAATAATGGTAGCAAGGTCTGGTTTTAATATAGGAAGCATTTCCAGCATAGTTATCCATTTGCCACCCTTCTCTTCCAAAATTCTTACTGCAAAATGCCTGAAAATATAGCCCAGGTTCCTTGTTTCTGCCTTTAGTAGGTGCTTTAGAAGAGGCGGTATTTTGATGACATTCTAGAAAAAATAAAAATTAAGGAAATCCCAGCAACATGATAGTGATTTTTCTCACCACCAGATGAAAATGGGTCAAGTTATCCCCAGAGAACTAGCTAAGCTTGCTGCTCTGGAGAGGGGAACCTCACTCGTCACTGCTCCACATACACTGGTCTCCCCTCAGCAGCCACCGCTGCTTTCCCAGAGCTTTGATACAAGCAACATAAGCCATGAAACCTCTCTGCTCAGGAACATATAAAGTGTTTTCTCTGCCTTTCTCATCAAGGAAGGGTCTGGCAGTCAGAGTGCTGAGTCCAGCTTACAGGAGGCCTCCACACTGGGGATGTGGGGGCATAAAGACCCCAAGCTGCCATGATAGACTTTGCCCCTTGTAGTGAGAAAGAATGCCAAGATTGGGGGGTACCACAGGCATGGTGAGCTAACATCTCAAACCAGAGGGATCCCTCACACCCTGGTGTGTGGCCTCCGTCTTGGTGCTGGTGCCCCAGGCTGCTCTGCTGGTGACCGCGTGATATTTTTTCCCTGCTCTCTTTGTTCCAGCTGATGCAGCAGCAGGCCGCGATCATGGCTTCAGTGGCGCAGGGCGGCTACCTGAACCCCATGGCAGCCTTCGCCGCAGCCCAGATGCAGCAGATGGCGGCTCTGAATATGAACGGCCTGGCGGCCGCCCCCATGACACCAACCTCAGGTAAGGGGCCGGGAGGGGTGGAAAGAGCAACGGGCAGGAAAATCTGGCCATGTGGCAGAGGAGACCCGGAAGGATGTGTTAGGTGTCCGCTTCTTCCCCAGGAGGTGTGTCCTAAAATGGCAGTCTTGCTGGTGAAGGCCACCAGAAGGAAGGAGCAGAGGTGACCAGATCCTTTTTGGGGATGAAGGAGGGAGCCTCTGCCGTTACCGGGGCCAGCTGGGGGTTAGTTTCTCTTACCATCAATGGCACAACGTCACAAAACATCCCCCAGTGATTTGTGCTGGTTTATTGGTGGTGTGTATGGACACGTGAAGGGTCAGTGCTAGTGCTGTCACAGCCAGGCATGTCCAACGACAAACAAAATAAGGTTTGGTGTGAGATGCTATGTTGTTAATGAGATGAGCGGTGTCTTTGGAACACGTAAGCTTTGTGCTGGTGTGAAATAGGACGGGAGGTGCTCAGGGAAGGTCTTTGGAGCTACCTGGAATGCACACATTTGGTGAGAAGGTTTCTTGCTCCTGGAGCAGAGACAGGTAGTCAGTGATGGGTTGCCAGGGTCTGGCTAGACTGTAACAGGTTGCAAGAAGCCTGTGCTAGGAGGTGGGTTATGTTATTCAGAGGCAGAGAATTAAGCTGAAGTGGAAACAGGAATGGCTTTTTGGGGGCTTGAAGCAAAAGGAAATCATTTGGGCAGGAACAGGTCAAGGAACTGACAGGACAGGTGGTCATGCAGTGGTGGATGGCCTAACAGCAGGGGACTAGGGTGGCAGCTGGGGAAGCAGGGTCAAACTGTGAAATAAGTGAGAATTTGGAGAGGTTTGCAGTATACTGCTGACTCTGGTAGGGGAGCAGAAGGTTCAAGGTCGTAACTGCAGAGAAGGACCATTTCTAAGGGACAGTTTGGGATTGAAGTGTCCCAGGGGTGATACCAGTTTTTCCTATGAGAGGTCCTGGAGGTGAGACTGAGCTCAGTGACACGGCACTGCAGTGAGCAATGCGCTGAAGCACTGAGGTAGCCTGGAGAGGAGTAGCCTGACATGGGTTTGGGGTGAGTTTTTGCAGGAGTGAGCTAGGCCTGAGCCAGCCATGGTGCAGTGAGTGGTAGGAAGGCAGGATCTGGGACTCCTGCTGAGCAGGGTTGTAAGAGAGCAGCTTCACTGCTGAACATGGAGAAGTCTGCACCAGCAGTGGAGCAGGAAAGGGCCAACTGACAGAGCAGCCAGGAAAGATACCTCATGGCAGAGAAACACTGGATGGCAGGGAGATAAGGTACTGCGGCAGAGCAGGCTTGGATGCTGTTGAATCCAGTTATAATGAATCCAGTTCTGCTAACCTCTGTCTGCCAAAGAAAACCTCCCCATTAGCACACCTATTAGCTTCTCTTTGCAATCTGTAGCTGGGAACAATGTCAGCAGCTACTGGGTCAGATTGTATTAGAATATGAGGGTGTGGAGGTGAAAGGGGAGAAAGAAAGACAGATCTCATTCTACATGAACTTACGGAGAACCAAGAAAAAGTGCTTGACTTGAAAATCTTACACCATACATTTTGAAATATATGTTTACACAATGATAAATGTATAAACAAAGAGTCGATGAAGCTACTGCGAATCCAAATAGAAAAGTGGCTTAATTATATGTGCACCCTTTAAACCCGCTGCTGGAAAGATTATCATATTTGCATTAGCTAGATTTGTTTTGTGTTGGTGGGAGCAGAGAGAATGTCAAACAAAGAATGTCTGGAATTCAAATGCTCTCAGGGCCTGGAAAGCTGAATCCAGGCTGTGGCTCATGATAGCCTCACCACAAAAGAGCACAAGCCCTTTTGCATATAAGTGTCTTGAGAATTAGCAGTCCTGTGACATAGGTGTGTAAATACCAGTACAACAGCCAAATCCTGTGTCTGCCATGATATCCAGGACATGGAACATATCCTAGCTCTTCTTCTGTCTAAGTTCTGCTCCTCTTCTGAGGTGCCCCCTGCCTTCTGGGAACTGTTAAACTCTTATTCTCAGAATACAAGAGGAAAGAAAGCTCATGTTTTTTACATGCTTTCCAGAGCACCCATGACTGGTCATTACTGAAAATAAGATGCTGGTTTAGACGGTCCCTTGATCTCTTTCATGGTGGCAGATTTTGCACTTTCCTTATGACATATTTTCAATCATGGAGCCCATGCATTTTGGCATTATTGCAGATTTACCTTGAATATGTAGCTTACTTCATGAAAAACGTCTGTAAAGGGGTGTGGAAATGTCCATTGACAATTATTTCTTGGGTGATATTGGTTGAGCTTAGTGATATGGTTTAGTGAAGGACTTGTTAGTGTTAGGTCAGAGGTTGGACTAGGTGGTCTTGGAGGTCTCTTCCAACCTAGACAATTCTGTGATTCTGTGATTCTGTGAAATGTTTAAACTTTGAAATGCCTCCTTGTATTATTGCCACACTCACAAAGCTTGTGATAAGATGCATAGCAAATGTTTCACATACGTCTGAGCAAGCAAGCCTACAACACTAGCAGCGATTTCTGAGTAGCCAGGAGATATATGAAGCCTAAAGTGAATTCTCCTGCTGGCTTTTGTTAGCATTCAGAAAGCCAAATGGAAAACGATCATTCTGCTTCATAGCAGGATTTCTAGTCATTGAAGTATATCTTTGTTCTGACTTGGAATGAAAATGAAACATTTCAAAGTTCTGTGAAAAACAGGCGTTAGAAAAAGTGTTTGGAACATTGAGAAAAAAAAATGTGTTTTGATCTTTCCTAAGCAAAAGAAAAACTGTGCTATAAAAAAGACTTTGGTAACCCAGAATTCCTAAAGGCATTGGAGATATTGGCTGGGCACCATGCCTCTGTGCCGGTATCCTTAGGCCCCTCGGGATCTCACCTCCATTTCAGACCAGACCCTGCTTCTGCAGCACTCCTAATCCAACCCCCAGGACAGTGGGTTTCTCAGGCCAAGGCCATGAGTTCGTTGATGTTCATGAGTTCCCATGGGACCTGGGAACTTCAAGAGTCTTGGATCCAGGCAGATCTAACAGACTAGAGACAGGGTGCATTTCATGTGGCTTTAACCATACAAAAATGAGACAACCAGTTTGAACTAGTCATCTGGATTGCCTGCAGTCAATGCAGAGCAGTAGGCAGTCCCAGTGGGTAACTCAAACCATAATAACTTTGTCCTGTTCTTAAAAGAATCAGGTTTATCTTGCACAATAGTCCACAATTGCAAGGAAATTAATTTGATGTCTCTGAAAGTTTGGTGCATATTTTGCTTTTCTCCCATCTTTGGTGTAATCTGAGGGAAAAGTGGGTCTTCCTGGTTGCTTATGCCACACTGTTTACTGCAAAGAGAGGGCTAGAAATGAAAGTTCATTTAGGCTTCCTTTCTTCCCTTCTCCCTTCCTCCCTTCCTCCCTTCCTCCCCCTCTCCTTCCATGCTGTAAATCTGCACCTGGAGTAGCTGCAGTGAGATGCCTCAAACTGGGGAGAAATGCACAACTGGCATGCGACACTGCCATTTGTTCTCTGTGGTGGCATTATGCCAGTCTTCCTCCGACTACAGATCTGACCTCTCCAGGGGGTTCTTTAAAAGAACAAAATTAAAGAATTGCAATGAATATGCCTAAACTTCCTTACACATGCACAAAATAGCAAGCGCAAATCCCTTGCTGCAATTTTAGAAAAAACTACTTACATTGCCTATGCAAATAAAGGAGAGATCCAGAAATGAAACTGAAATTTTAACTAGCCTTTGTGATTTGCAATTTGATGGCATATGCTTTGAGCATTGCCTTTGGTCTGGGGTTGCCACCACTGGCTCCCAGTATCCCCACTGAGGACATTTTTAAAGGCCAACACCATTTAAATAAGCAAAGGGAAAGCAGCAGCTTGTCCGCTCAGGGTATAAGAAAAGAGATGAAATATTGCCTGCTTCGTGGGCTGCTCAAATCAGAACATATAGAAACAGCTCATGAATCTTATTGGCTCTCTTAAAGTACCAACAGAGATTTAAGTAGTCAGTAGTGTGTTGTTGGACTAACCCATCACGGTGTGCTGCTATGGCAAAGAAAATTTCTTCAATTGGTTTAAAAAAAGAGTTTCCTGCAAAAATGGTACTTTCAGTCAGTAGTATACCCTGACACAGAAGGATATTGCTGAAGATAAGATAGTTTAACTTCATCCACAGTTGGCAAGAGAAAAGTATGATTTCATACGTATTGAAAACTCACTTGGGGTCTCCAGAAACGTCCTGAAAATGATTCAAGAAGCACAGACTGTCCAGTCATTTTAAACTGACATAGGAGAAGACAATAAGATAGCAGAGAGATTTTATTCTCCCCTCAGAAATTTAAGATTTCTTCACCAGTGTGAAGATCCTTCTTCACAGGATCCCACCCAAAACATACAGATTAAATTGTTTCTCTGAAATAGCAGCATTGCAGCCCCCCAT